>NW_008751854.1:764639-775693 GCF_000715545.1 Opisthorchis viverrini | reverse complement strand
GTAAAGAGGTAGCAGTTTTCCCTTTACCACCTCGATAAGCACAAAACAGTCCTGCTAGCCTTTACGAGTGAAAACAGGGCATTGGTCTGGCTTTTGAAAGGTGTTCTTAGACGATTGCAAAGCATTTGATACTTATTTGATTTCGCTTCCAGGGAAACCTGCTGTTTCATAATCTTTTTTACCCTACCTATTGCTTTATTAGTGGTTGTATATCCTGCCGAATTCTTGGTGCCTAATAATGCATTTGTCTATATAATCAGTCCTCAGCGATTCTCCGTACAGCATCTACTTTCACCGTCCGCATGTTCCTACTGCTCACCAAGAAACAACTGTATGCATTCCGAGAGCTGCAATTGTCCTGAGAGATCGGCTGCGTGAATCTTACATATTTGTTCAACTCCCAACTCCTGTCGGCCGAAAAGCGATAAAATACGGGATATACCTTCGGCTTGTGCCGTTTAGTTAACTTAGTCTACAAGAAATCGAGCGCACAAATGGAATTCTGCATATACACAGAAATTTCCTGCAGCGATAGTTACTGAAAAATTTCAGATCCTGGCATTTTTCATCAGCTTTTCCGTATCGTGTTGCTTTTATTCTGCAAAATAAATCCACAGACCAGTGTCTTCTTTAGAGCGAGTTTCCTACCGGTCTTAGACTTCATGAATGATTATCACTTCTTTCAGAGTTCCCTATGTTTTGCAACTCAAGGATCGTTCAGCGCTCATGACAGCTGCAAAGGCGCTAGGTGGGCGCTATTTTAATGCTTGTCAGCTAAAGTTGATTGATGCGAAATTGGGTGTATCTTTTTTGTTTGTTACCTTGGGTTGCGGGTCGACCGTCTCTACGTATTTTTGCGGCAATATACTGCATGCCAACCATTGTGCTCGTCAGAGAACGCTATGGGTTAGACGATAAAAAGCCGGGTGGAAATTGTGGCGACAATTTCCTACTACATTGGTGCTTGGCACTTTGTGGATATATCAGCTGCAACAATTTGAATTAGCGATGTTTTAAGTTTTCCACCAATAAGTGCTGAACTGCATGTTTCTCGGTCGCAGGAAATTTTAAAGTATTTAATTATGTAGTGGCTCAACGAGAACCGCCCGTGAACACAAAATCCAACCATGCGTGAAACGGAATGTCTTAATAAGATGTATGTGGTAAACGTTTGGCTACTACTGACGCCTCACACAGCAACAGTAACCAGAACGGTACACACGACTGATATACTAATACTTGTTACGGTCATAGCAAAGCGTAGTCTTCGTTGCAAATCCATCCGTACTTCTTAGGGCTTTGTAGCCGGATACAGTCCCCCTTCAATAAAATTAAACAGCCTTCAGGAAACACTGAGGTGCAGTCATCATCGACCACATATAATGCCCCGATGAATTTAAATCTAACTGCTTTTGGTGAGCCACGGTTCCGCGCAATGGAGCAGATATGATTAGAATCTGGATGTTCTTTTCAAGTTCGGCAAATTAAAGGTTTCTTTGTTATATATGACTGCTGTCCCATCTCCAGTGCCTATAAGAAACACGACAGCTTTACCGCGAACAAGCGAGTGCGCAAGCGTGATACGTAAGCGTAAGCGAAGATACAACGGCCTCAAGCTATTTTAGCAGAAGGGCACTTGTTGACATTGGATGAACGCTGTCTCGCGCTGCCTGGCTTTGGTAAAAGACTATTACGCGCTGCATATTGGGGAGCGGCGGTTTTGACCTTGATCTTACACCAGCTTGCGCTGTCTGGATTTGATACGAGGCTTTTGTAAGATCTGAGCAGCTCAGGGTCTCACAAGACGATTGCAGCTATCAGAATGTAAGCAGTGCGTATCCAGCAGGCAACAGGAACAGACGGGCGAGGGCAGCAGATGATTATTGGGAAATGCCAGGGAATGGCTTTATAGACAAAAGGGTTAATAAGCGTCGTTAATTGGTCACAATATACAGTCAGCAATAGCGCAATCAGTAAGAGCAGGAGATAGTCAGTGGCGCAACAAGGATTTTGGGAAGCAAGAGCAAGCAAGCAACAAACGATGTACAAACGTACAGATACGAGCAGTCAGTTAGTGGGAGCTGAACGTGTGGAGAGATGTCGGCGCAGAAAAAGATCAGTACTTCGGTAGTCGAGGAACTATCTTTGGTTGACGACGCAATGTGGCAGCTAGTGTCACGTGACAAATCGGATTGTGCGGTTAGGTCCATTTAATAAAAATTCCATCGAAGGCTATCTGACAGACGCAGTATGTAGGCGCTACATAAAATAAAGCCTTCCAGGTGTCGAATTTGTTTGGTGGACACCACACGCGCCCACCATTTGGGTAACTCTGGGTTTGATCACCAGCCGATAAGCTTTTCCGTCGGAGTGGTGATCCAAAAAGTAGAACTAAGACGAACTGGGAGGCAATTACGGACGGGCAACAAAATATTATCATTACTTACTGAAGAATCAGCGGAACAAACTTATCATGATCCCATATACGAAGACATTCCTTCACGTCAAAGCACCGACCACGTTCCCCTTTTTAATATGAAGCTTTACTGAAACTTCCTCGTCTGGCGACAAATCTCGAGAACGCGCAGAGGAACAAAGTAGAGTCCAAGGTATTGGCCACTTTAATGTGAGCGGAGTAGATGGTTATGCAACTGAATACACAGCCGCATCGCTTCTAGGTACCACGTTTTTTTGCCTGACAGAAGTCAGATCCGTTGAATGCGAATGGTCCACGACTACAGCTGGTTCGTTCAGTTGAATTAAGGGTCATCTTTTTGTGGCGCAGCGGCGAAAACGATCGACGAGCATGATAACCGGACGAACGGATGTATCCTACGGTGACAACGCAGTATCTGTTACGCACAGCTGCCAGCCCTTCTTCAATATCCACATGGCCACGGCTTTCGTGATAATGTTTTATGGTAAGTGTAGTGGTGAATTGTATTTTGGCAGTATAGTCGGGCAGACACATTCCATGGAGTCGTACAGAGAGGCTATAATTGGCAGCACCTTTTGCTCCGTAAGAGTTTCAAACCGGATCCCTACTTGAAACAGAAATTCATCAGTCGAGGTGTCTCGTAGTACTCCGAGAGCCCGGTTCTACAGCGGCATTTGCAGATCTACATTAAGGTTTCGCTGTGCACGATTCTTGACAAGGATTGTTGCCAGAAGGATACGCCTATTTGTTGACCATTTCGTCAGTTAGAGTCTGTGGGCTGCCAGAACTACCTTCAGGTTATAGGAGGTGGTCGCAAGACGTTCTAGAGAAGTAACGCTAAAGAGTAGTGTCTACATGAAATGCCGTTCCGCCACCCAACGTGTAAGAAACAACAGATCTCGTGATCTAGCGAGTGACTGTGAGCTGTGCAGTCATGGATGTGGCAAAAGGGTAGCCACAAATACCCTCCCCCTAGAAAGAAGGATGTGTGTTATGATCAGGGTTTTTCAGGGACAAAACGATCAGGCCAGTAAACATGACGGCCGGAGTGTGTGGTTCTGCATTGCTCATTTGGAGACGTGGCAGAGTTGGCTTCGGAGAAACTTCGGTCGCGTTGCTTTTGGGCTTGACATCGCCGGTGTTGTTACCAGGACGTCCCGAGTTAACACAATCAGTATAAGCTGGTTTTAGACAATCGATACTGACTGTATCAGATTTATTGTTAAATTGCATATTCAGGGATGACTTCGAACTTGGTGACGTCGAAGATAATCCCCGTTTTGGAGTTCTGCCGTGCGATCGAGGTCAATGCGAAACGTACGATGTACCAAACCTACTGCCAGCCTTGAAAGTTATCAGGAACTGCGTTGTCACGACCGGAGACGTGTCGAATGTCGCTGGTGAACTGCGAAATGCAATCTAAATGTCGAATTCCACGGAGAAGATACTTGTCTTGCTTTTAGTGCTGAAGTCAATGGCTTGTGATCCGTATAAACATGAAATTCGCGACCTTCCAGTAAGTGTCGAAAGTGACGGATGGATAGGTGAATAGCGAGCAGTTCACGAACAAACGTACTGTAACGGGACTCGGTTGGCGACAGCTTATGAGAAAAAATGCGAGGTGTTGATGGGTGTTGTTAATAGTTTGCTGTAAAACAGCACCTACAGAGTCGTTGGAGGCGTCCACTTTAAGTGAAAATACGGGGTTGGGTTGTAAATAAAACCGCTTGAGAGAATTTGCTAGGGAAGTTTTGACTTGTTCAAAGGCAGAAATAGCGGAGTCGGTCAAATGAAACGTTTTTGGTTTTCCGGATAATAGGTTGGTGAGTAGTGCCAACAATAATGCAGCCTTGGGAATAAAGCGTCTTTCGAAATTTATCATGCCCAAAAACACGCTTAAGTTGCTTAAATGAAGTGGTAAAGGAAAATTTCGGATGGCATTAAGTTTATCATCAGTGGGTGACATACCATCCTGGTAAACCAGATTGCTGATTGCTCAGATTAATGTGTTCTCTAAAAGTAAGATCAACTTCCGGTAACTGTGTTCCCTCTCCCATGCTGGTTTAGGTGTGGTCAAGTCTACATCGGATATTGCCCATGGTTTTCGACACTATCGTTCTTACGCGCAATCTCCAAAACCCGTAAATTTCCCAGTCGTGCTTTTTCACGACGGTAACCGTAAAATCACGTCTGAAGGTATGCCACTCACTAGTTGGGAGTGAACATTATTATTGTTAAGCATTCTGTAATGTACCCGCAGCCGTATATAATACTACACCACTTCACCTAGATCGTATGCAGAAAGTTGGGCGCATTTTGCGGAAATGCGATTGACTTTTTCCGTTTACAATCTGAATGCTGAGAAGGTATCCTCACTCGCCCTGTTTGCTGTCCAACGTAGCGCTTGATCCCCTTGGGATTGGTGCACCAGTACTGCTGCCAGCGAAGCGGCTGATTTAGAACGTCTGTCGAAGGAAGGCTGCCTAGGACAAAATTATGCCTCAAAATGAAACGTTGAAATGGAGGAACCGGCTACTGAATTTTCAAAATGTTGGAAGCATCCGCACTCCACGGTGCATCCGACCCAAATCATTTACTTAAGAGATCGGCTATGGTGCCGCAATCCACATTCGATTGATCGGTCCGCCAAGACTACCCTACTGTGAGTTATTGATGGGAAAGTCTAGAGCTGCCCCCCTCAGGCACACAATCATACTGCGAGTGGAGCTCCCAGCTGATGTATTATCTGCCAAGATAACTATTTGTGTGAGAGAACACCTGTCTATTGATTTAGCTTCCATCTGTCTGTGTATAGATTCCATGATTGTGCTACAAAAATTGCGTAATCGAAATCCACGCTGAGACCTTCGTGGCTAACCGACTGGAGTCCATCCTTGATTATCCGAAACCCGAATTTCGGATGTACGTTGAAAGTGAACGCAATCCCGCATATATAGCCTTCCGTGGTCAACAATCAGATATCCAAACTGTTCGTGTGGTTTTCTGGCCCTGAATATTTGAGGGAAGACTGGAAGTGGCCCTCTCAACCGGTAAGCTGTCATGTTTCTAATCTGCATGTTAAGTCAAAGGATCTGAGGTGGAAAATGCGACCTCACTTACCAATTGTCGATCGATCCTTCCAACTGTGTCCAGTTAAAGTTTGCTAAAGATACAAGGGCTAAGACTGCAACGTTTCAACCTATGGATGAGATGCAGATTTTATCTGAAGACGAGTTATGTGGTAGATTGATCAAAATAAAAGTTGGTGGAATTGGAAAGCCTCATTTTCAGTTTGGTTCGAATATCTTGCTTTACAAACGAAATAAACCTACTGAAATGCACAGTATATTGTAACAAATGGAGGCCCCAACAATTACCGGGTCAACTGCGGTGACTCTCCCCAGTTATCTATTAAGGTGTTTTACGTGTTGAAGAACACCAACGATGGGCTCCGGTGCGTTCCGATTACATGGTTCCTCTCGACGTGATAAGCTATTGAAAGCCTTGGAAAATAAAATACGCCGAGCCGGCAGAGAATATCGGAAATCTCGCGATTTCTCATTAATACTTCTCATCAACAAGCTTTCAACTGACCAAGAATCCTTACGGGTATCCCTCGAATGCCGAGAAGAGAACACCGCTCTCAGGGGCCCTTCTAGCTGTAAATTACTCGGCCGCCTATTTCGTGGACGCTGTACCCCAAACTGTCACCAAGTCACATGTCTGAGCTCCACCAATGGTAGCTTCATCACTCATCCTGTCAATATAGCCGACCACTTGAATGCTTACTTTGCCAGCTGCTACTTGCCTCCTTCTCCTAAGTTCAATCCTACAATCCCCGCCTCATATTCCACCTGTCTACAACAGAGTAACCGCCCGACTCTGAGCAGCTTGACTATCTCCCTAGCTGATGTATCAGCCCTTCTTCAAACCCTCAGAGACTCCGCCGTGCCGGGAGGTGACGGCATACCATCGCGTGTCCTGAGATATGGCGGTCAAGATGTCAAAACCCTTGTCCTAAATCTTTTTACTCACTCAGTAAACTCTGGAATCGTCCCCTCTCAATGGAAACAATCTGTCGTTCGCCCCCATTTTAAATCCGGATCCAGGCAAACTGCTTCAAATTACAGAGGGATCCACCATACTCCTCTTTTAATGCGAACCCTCGAACGTCTGGTAAAAGGCCCTTTAATCAGGTTTCTCCTAGCTACAAACGCCATAGATGATCGACAGTATGGATTCCTATCTCAGAGATCCGTAAACGGCTGCCAGCTTCACTTTTTTGAGACCATCACAGCAGCTTACGACGCTGGATACGCCATAGTAACAGTCTATCTAGACATCCAAAAAGCCTTCGACCAGGTCCCCCACGCCTCCCTGCTACACAAACTTAGCACCGTTGGCATCACGGGAACCTTATTTCAGTGGTTTGCCTCCTATTTATCAGACAGGAAGCAAATAACGCAAATAGGGGACATACAATCATCTCCACTACCGATCACTAGCGGAGTCATCCAAGGAAGCGTGCTAGGCCCCATCCTTTTCTTACTATACATCAATGACGTCTTCGGCGCCATATCTCACGGTAAGGCCTTCCTCTTCGCGGACGATATAAAAATCGCGTACACATTCCCCACCTCTGCAAAAACCCTTGCCTTTCACCAGATTAAGCAAGACCTAGATTCACTGACTCGCTGGTCAAACAACTCTGGCCTTAGCTTCTCCTCCACAAAATCCTGTATAACTTCCTGCCGCTGCTCTCTCCCGGCTGATGCTTTCACAATTAATGGAAATCCTATTACTCATTCTACAGAGATCAAAGATCTCGGCCTCAGATACTCCTGTACTTTTAGCTTTTCCCACCAGGTGCAGTATCAGGTAGCAAGAGCGCGCAGGCTCAGTTTTTTAATACTGCGCTCCTGCCACCTTCCAGACACGATGGTCGCAATCTTTAAGCTATGCGTACGACCAATCGTGGAATTCTGTACCACGTTCTCCTCCCTCTACACCCAAAGTTGCAGACTCGCAATTGAAAGCGTCCAACGCTCATTTACGAAAAAACTCTTTCCTCGATCAAACCCCCTCTCTTACCGCTCCCGTTGTCAAATCCTAGGCCTTGAACCACTATGGCTTAGACGGTTAAAATTGAATCTAGCTCTCTTGCACCGTTTACTGCATAAGAACGCCTTTATAGCAGAGGCTAGACCAAGCATAAACTCACAACCTCGCTACAGGCTCCGAAACTCCTGCAATCTCTTAGTGTGTCCCCCAGCCCGCACAAACCTACGCCACTACTTCTTTCTAGTTTATTACGCTCGCATCTGGAACAGCCTTCCTGAGCAGCTGCGAAGCATCACGCATCACCATGCTTTTTCTCAGTCTGTAGACAAATTCCTTACCTGTGAAACTGCTGCCGTCTTACTTAATACTCAACTACCCTCTGACCTCCTCTACGAATCAGGTCCAGTACGCATATGAGTCAAGCGACGTTACAGTTAATAGGCAAGTAAAGGATCTTGTTATCATTTCTTCCCATCCTCTTGACCCGCTTTAAGCTAACCAAGGACTAAATGCCAACTTGATCTAAATATTCAGCGTTACTGGCCTGGTTGTTTTCTTTTTATCTTTTTCCCCGTACAAACTTACACCTCGTACTAGTCTAGTTCCTGCACCGGACTACTCTATAAACTCTGTCTAGCGTCTATTGTTCTCGTCCAAACTCTACTGGCAAAAACCAAATCAAAATTAGCTATTTCTTCCCCAAATCACTGCACGACTTACCTACTAATTCTAATTATGCTGTGTTACTGGCCTGATTGTTTTCTCCTACCCCGCCAACTTTCTCTCCTGGTATATATCCAACTCATGTAATAAACACTCGATAACCAGTTAGCTCAGAATACCATTCCCGCCAGCCCTTACACACCTGATTCCCATACGACACTTTTGCGCGCTTATATCGGCTTTTACTAGATCTCTTGTAATATAATACCGTATATCAGCGAAACCAGCCCCTGGTCGCTAGCCTACTAAGTACAAATCTATCTACTCCCTACTCCATGTAATCGCTTGTCATCATCCTAGTTGCATCAGACGCCAAGTTTTTCTTTCTATGTATATAAATGCATATTATCCCATTTCATATCCCCTCAAACTCACTATGTTTTGCAAATCTCCTCCCATCCCCTCACCTTCCCAAGCCTTAAACTTCGGAAGTGCCCGCTTTGGACGATCTGGTTAGCTGATCTCCACTCCACCTGGCCTATGATCTACAACTCCGGGATCACCAAACGGACCAAGAAAACCTGCAGTCCCATATCGGCTTCGTTCGAGCTTGTTTCCTCGACCAGGCTGAAATAAATACCGCTGCTCAATGAACTGCATACCCAAGACGAATTATCTCAAATGTTGACGTCCGTCACGGGGCTGTCCAAAAACTGAAGCATGTCAGGCCAATGATGGCACGGCACTGTCATACTCAGTTTGATAGCACACCCGCAACTGTTCCATTCCTCCCCTAAACCGTGCCCTCTTGCCTACTCGTTTCATTGACCCCAATCGACCACCATGACATTCATTCCAACCTATTGGACTACTCGTTCAAATTCAACCACCGCTGTGTTCCCATCAAACCTAACCCCTACACCTGACTTCCCAACAACAGAGCAACCAGTGAGTCTGCTTGTTTTCAGGTTGCACCATATTTTTGAGACTAAACTTGCCGTGTTCTCCCAATTCGGATTATCCCATCTCCACCTCCACTTTTGCTTGTTATGACTCCGGCCATTTACCCAACCGCCCAAGGTCACTCATGGCCAGCAATGGTTTTGCAGTTTTAGTTCATGGCAGCCAACTGAGTCACTGAATTACTCGGACCTCATGCCTATTGTTCACTACAAGTTGCAAGAGAAACATATTATTATTATTTAATCGAGTACCTCCCACTGTTTGTGACATTGTCCCCTCTTCGCGCAGTCAACACTACCCGCAAATCACTCAGTAATGCCCGATTCTGACTGTAAACGCATGATCATGCCAGACGGCATGTCACCCACAAGTTGGGAATAAACATTATTATTATTATTATTATTATTATTATTATTATTAAATTCTGCCAAGCCATCATTTAGCAACCAAGCTCATCGTTCAGCATTCCCATACACTAAACAGCCATGCTGGAACTTTGCGAGTTCCTAATACCGTGCGTGAAAAATATTAAGTTTTCAAGGGTCAAGCTATTGTCCGGTGTACGCTACCTTCTTGTTTCTACTAGAATTCTCCACGTGTAGCACAGATTGTGTTTCCGGTTTCCGAGGGGATGAAGTCAACTAATGAAGCACCCTTTGCGGTGTTCGGTGTTGATTATTTTGGACCTTAAGTTGTAAACCGAGATCGTGGATTTGAAAAGCATTGCGGACGTATTTTTACTTGCTCATCAATACAGATTTTGTTAATTCGTTCTCTAGAAACGGACTCGTTTTTGTGTGTTTTTCTAGGTTTTCCGCCCATTGGGAACGCCCAAATGGTATCCATCGTGATAATAGTACTAATTTTTGTGGAGCTGAAGCTGAGCTCAAACGGAGCCTTTGACGGAGTGACCAAAGCCCAACTAGAACAAAGATATCATTGAACTTTTGCTCCACCAAAGGCCACCCACAAAAGAGGAATCTTGGAAAGAATGATTGGCTCTATCCGGAGGAGTGTAAGACTGCTACCTGGTTATCAGCTGGTAGCTGATGATTCTCACAACAGTGCAAACCGAAACAGAAAAACATAAATGATAGACCTCCGATGAGGTTATCAGATTACCCTCACGATCTTGAATCACTGCTTTAATCATCTCCTATTACTCTGCAGTAACCCGTCAGTCGAAAACTCATCTGGATTGAACGCGAAGCTGGCTCGACAACGGCGTCAGTTGCGAAGATTTGCAGGTGTTTTTTGCGTCCGACGGTTAAAGAAGAACTGCCTATGCTGCCTCAAAGACATAACTGGGGGGGAATTGGCCGTTATCTTAAGGCGAGGGACTTGGTCCTTTTAGTCGATGGGTCCGTACCTAGGGGTTCATCGCCGAAAAGTGTTGTACAAATGGTTACCCCAGGAAAGGATGGACGATTTTGTGACGTCATTGTTCGAACTATCACGGGGCTCTCAAAAGGAGTCTTAGAATGAAGCGCCTAGTTTCCGCTAGGGTGCTTACATGGTTTAGTATGTGGTGGTTGTAAGTTATGGCGAGGACGGCAGATGGGTCATCGTTCCTTGTGAGCTACAAGATGAGTAGATTGGAGTTGTAAGTTTTGCTGAACTGGTACTTGTAATCGGAAGACTGAAGAAAGACTAACAAAACGGGTAGGAATAATGGGGTACGGGGATTGCACTATTTGTGGGAGCATTCTAACTAAGTAATTGATTACTATAGAGGAAGTAAAGAAAGCGCTACGGGAGGGTCAGAGTCAAAAAATAGTTTTTTACACATGGCAATGGGAGCATCTTGGCAGAATCTGTGTTAGCAGTACGACAAATACAGGGCCCACTCTAAAGCGCAAACCAGGTGAGCATTAAGATGTTCGCAAGAGTGCGTGGATGTTTGTGATGAACATGACTGACACTCTATTCG
>NW_008751854.1:746484-753816 GCF_000715545.1 Opisthorchis viverrini | reverse complement strand
TTCTGGATTTCTTGTTCGTCTGGTTATACGAACGGGCATTCTGACAGCGTTGCAAATATGGAAATAGCGCAGTTTAACATCGCCCACAAACGGGACGTGCAGAGTTTGTAGCTGGGCGTCCTGAATTGTCTGCTTTAACAGAATCGCCCACAACGGCCCATCGCGTATGTTTCATTGGCACTAAAGCAACTTGGAAGCCTTCTGCTATAATCTGGAGAAGCATATGTGATTGTAATGGCCACGCTCACTGCAACACAATGGCCCATCAGGACTATCGAAGCTCAACAAGAAAAAAATGTGTGCCATCTGCCAAAATAAAACCCAAATGTCAGTCACTTACTCAACAGAGCCCGTAGACACTTCTTCGGAATTTGTGGATGTTCTGGTTGGTAACAACTCTGCCAAATCTATCGGCTAAAAAAAGTGCTTCACTTCACCTGGCGGCGTTCCATATATAAGCAGGTGCCGATCTCCCGTTTGATCAGCCTGTTTTAACGTAAGTCGATCGCAAAACAAACTTGGTCAGCTGATATCATTTTCAAGATGATAAGGGGTGACTGAGATGGTTTCAGTGTCTCCTTAGACAGGGCCACACTGGACAAACGGTGCTTCGTTTTATCGGTGGTTATTAGCGAATGCGCTCAACTCACAGGCTTCCCGCGATTCCTCGATTTTCGTTCGGCTTTGATGTCGTCTGCTGTATTTATGATATACATGCTCATAACGAAAAGTGGCGTTTGCGGTTTCACTTACTGCACGAACAAATGACACGCAATCGCCTCTGATGTATTCATTTGAATCCTTCTAGAATTAAGTGAACGGTGAGAACAGGACAGCGGCCAGTTTCTCAAAAAAACTTTTCTGAAGTTGGGCCCACAACGTTTCGAATCAAAGCAGCGCAATGGTGAAACTCAATGCAGACCAAAATTGGCAATCGAGATAATCAGAAGCAAATTGCAACAAAAATATGGTAGATTAGGTTAGTTTCGGCCTTAGTAAACATATGTAGTGGACAACGAATTTATCAGCGTGCTCGGACAAATTAACAAGCAAAAGTGACCAATACAAAATCACAAAACCACAATAGGAAAGGTATGTGTAGTCAAATGGGGACTCACGAATATGTAGATCCAATAGTCCACTACACTGATCCAAATGCAGTAACTGACTGTGAGAGGAAATATTCCCTTGTCTGAATTTCCCACGGACGGTTCCGCGTGCGTGATATATTCCACGATAGGAGAATTATTCATGGCTAAAAAATGTCACAGGGATTTATTGTGACGCTCAACAGTTGACACAAACACAGATTTAGTCCCACTGGTTCAGCAGTCAACGAACCGTCCAATGGAGCATAAATGCACTCGTTCAGCAAGAAATCCGCAGGTCGCGCCGGAAAATTGTGTATTCGTAACATTAAAACAAACGCCATGATACAATGTGAACGACAGTTACAAAGTGTGGTTCAAGTTCAGGAAGAATGGGCGTAACCGTGTGTTTGTGAACTTTACTCAATTGACAGGTTTTGCACTGTTTTGCTCATTGTCGGATCTCCTTTTGCATACCAGGCCACAGGAAACGTCCACAAATTAATCGAGCGGTTGAGCGGATACTCGGGTGTGAAATAGAGTGGAAATGCGTAAAGACCGACCGACGATATTTCTGAGGCACAAATGGACGAGGTTTACCGGTGGACATGTCACACAGAATTTTAGAATCACGGTTTAAGAGCGGCATATAAACGAACTCCAGGGGAGGTTGTGATCTAAGCTCTTGTAATTCTTTGTCATGCTTTTGGCTTTCAGCTATTAATTGCAGATCAAACGGAGCGTGTACCAAGTGGTTGACATGGGCACGGGATAAAGCATCTGCAACTAAATTGCTGCGACCACTAATACGCCGGATGTCACCAGTGAATTGGCTGATATAATCCAACTGCCTGGTCTCTCTCGGTGAATAACGATCAGACGTCGCGTTGAGTGCAAAAGTGAGCGGTTTATGATTTGTGAGAATCACGAAGTGTTGGCTTACCAAAATATTTCGGCAGTGCCCAACAGCTAAGTAGATTGCGAGCAGTTCACGGCCAAAAGTGCTATATCGAGTCTGTGCAGGTTGAAAGCGATGAAAAAAAAATGATAAGGGCTGTATTTTACCGTTGACCTCCTGCTGTAGAACTGCACCAACTGCGGTTTGTGAGGCATCAGTAACCAGAAAAGAGATGGTAGATGGATCAGGAATTATATGTGCCAAATTAGTTGCCTGATTTAACACTTCCTTAACTGTTTCAAATGACGCAGTGGCCTCCGCTGTGGGGGGAAGTTGCGAGGTTTCAGTCTGAGTAGGTCGGTGAGCGGTTGGAAAACCGCGGCACAATTAGGGATAAAGCGACGGTAGCAACTGATAAAGCCAAAGAAAAGTCTTAACTTTTTAATGCTGTTGGGAGCTGGAAAGTCGCAAATGGCGGAAGCTTTAGATGGCAGTGTAGGCGTAACCGTGTGTTTGTGAACTTTACTCAATTGACAGGTTTTGCACTGTTTTGCTCATTGTCGGATCTCCTTTTGCATACCAGGCCACAGGAAACGTCCACAAATTAATCGAGCGGTTGAGCGGATACTCGGGTGTGAAATAGAGTGGAAATGCGTAAAGACCGACCGACGATATTTCTGAGGCACAAATGGACGAGGTTTACCGGTGGACATGTCACACAGAATTTTAGAATCACGGTTTAAGAGCGGCATATAAACGAACTCCAGGGGAGGTTGTGATCTAAGCTCTTGTAATTCTTTGTCATGCTTTTGGCTTTCAGCTATTAATTGCAGATCAAACGGAGCGTGTACCAAGTGGTTGACATGGGCACGGGATAAAGCATCTGCAACTAAATTGCTGCGACCACTAATACGCCGGATGTCACCAGTGAATTGGCTGATATAATCCAACTGCCTGGTCTCTCTCGGTGAATAACGATCAGACGTCGCGTTGAGTGCAAAAGTGAGCGGTTTATGATTTGTGAGAATCACGAAGTGTTGGCTTACCAAAATATTTCGGCAGTGCCCAACAGCTAAGTAGATTGCGAGCAGTTCACGGCCAAAAGTGCTATATCGAGTCTGTGCAGGTTGAAAGCGATGCAAAAAGAATGATAAGGGCTGTATTTTACCGTTGACCTCCTGCTGTAGAACTGCACCAACTGCGGTTTGTGAGGCATCAGTAACCAGGAAAAGAGATGTAGATGGATCAGGAATTATATGTGCCAAATTAGTTGCCTGATTTAACACTTCCTTAACTGTTTCAAATGACGCAGTGGCCTCCGCTGTGGGGGGAAGTTGCGAGGTTTCAATCTGAGTAGGTCGGTGAGCGGTTGGAAAACCGCGGCACAATTAGGGATAAAGCGACGGTAGCAACTGATAAAGCCAAAGAAAAGTCTTAACTTTTTAATGCTGTTGGGAGCTGGAAAGTCGCAAATGGCGGAAGCTTTAGATGGCAGTGTACGAATGTCATCCGAGTCAACAATATGTCCTAGAATTTCTAGTGACGAAACACCAAATTGGCGTTTACTACTATTGATGACTATACTATATTACTGAAAGCTTTCAAAAACTTGCTTTAAATGAAGTACATGCTCGTCTTTGGACCGACTGGCGATAAGTACATCGTCGGTATAAGCGTAGACGAAGACTAATCCGGTAAAACTTGATCCATGAATCGTTGAAATGTTTGAGCTGCACTTCTGAGCCCAAATGGCATACGAACGAATTCATATGGACCGAATGGAGTTGTGATAGCAATTTTGGGAACATCGTATGGAGCGACAGGTATCTGGTGGTATGCTCTGACAAGGTCTAATTTACTGGAGACATATTTGCCGTGAAGAGTAAAGGCAAAACCATGCAGACGCGGAATTGGGTATTTGTCCGGGGTAGTGGCACGATTTAGTGCGCGATAATCGCCACATGGTCTCCAATCTCCCTCGGACTTTTTGGGGACCATATGCAGTGGAGATGACCAGGGGCTGCATGACGGTCGTATGATACCCAGTTGAAACAAATGCTGGAATTCGGTCTTGGCTATGGCAAGCTTTTCCGGAGCTAACCGTCGCGGGAGGGATGCGGTGGGTGAGCCTTTTGTCGAGATATGGTGGAAAACATCATGTATTACGGAAGTGGTCTTGGAAGCAGGTTTCAGGATCTCTGGAAATTGACGAAGCAGTGCTGTGTAACGGTTATCCGGCAAAGCTGGGCGCCTGCATAGTATATGACGCCGGCTGTAGGTTATGCTTGCGTGTAGGAGGAATTACACTTACCTCAGCACCGGTATCGATGAGGAAATTCAAGGATGTGGAGCGGTCAAATACGAAGAACAGGCGACAGGTAGAGGAGCCGGTTGCATTGGTCGCCATTACTGGCCGTCCATGGCGTTTCCCGAATTCGAAGGTTTTGTGGGGAAAGTGCAAGGTCTGGTGCATCGGAGAGCGCGGTCGCCCAAGCGACGGTGGTAGTAGCACCAGCCAGGTTGGTCACTGTGCTTGGGAGCACGACTGTGGGATCGAGACCTAGATCGTCTGTGTCGTTGAGGGCGACCAATGAGTTTGGTGACTTCATTCAGTTGGAGGGATAACTCAGAACATTGAGCTTTCATTGCATTGAACTCGAACTCCAGGTTAGATTGCGAACTGGACTGTTGCTGAACGTTAGAGACCACGAATTGTCTGTAGGTTTCATAGACACGGTCAGCCACCTCGGCTAGCTTCGCCAAGGAAGAGTCCTGTTCGATTACAGAAATGATTTACGGACTTCGATGGGCAGGTTTTGTTGCCAAAGTTCTTTCAAAACCGCATCATGTGGCGGAGATGTTGTGACGGTGTTTTATCGCCGACGCCAACAACGGAGAGAAGCTTCCGCAGGAAGCTCATCTCATCTGCTCATCGCTGGAAGCGGTGTGATAATTAATAGCTGTTTTGAGAGCATCGTACACGTCAACACCGGAGAGAAGCTTCCGCAGATTCTGCTCATCGCTGGAAGCGGTAGGAGAAAAAATAGTTGCTTTGAGAGCATCGTGTGGATCGGTGGACGGTCGGGTGTATATTAAATCAGAGATTTCTCGGGCAACGAAGTCTGGTAAGCATCCTACCATATAATTGTATCTGCTGCTCCGCGAGGTAATGCGACGCTGAATTCAGGCAACTTAACGTAAACAACTTTGTCTATTTCGGGTGTCTGTGTCTGTTCAGAAGCCATGATGACGTGGAAAATAAGTATAATAAAGCACGAGAGTACTGCAGAGAAAACAATAAGGAATGATTAAGGGTCACCAATTATGTAGCGGACTATGACCTTATCAGCGTGTTCGGATAAATTAACAAGCAAAAGTGACCAATACAAAATCACAAAACCACAATAGGAAAGGTATGTGTAGTCAAATGGGGACTCACGAATATGTAGATCCAATAGTCCACTACACTGATCCAAATGCAGTAACTGACTGTGAGAGGAAATATTCCCTTGTCTGAATTTCCCACGGACGGTTCCGCGTGCGTGATATATTCCACGATAGGAGAATTATTCATGGCTAAAAAATGTCACAGGGATTTATTGTGACGCTCAACAGTTGACACAAACACAGATTTAGTCCCACTGGTTCAACAGTCAACGAGCCGTCCAATGGAGCATAAATGCACTCGTTCAGCAAGAAATCCGCAGGTCGCGCCGGAAAATTGTGTATTCGTAACATTAAAACAAACGCCATGATACAATGTGAACGACAGTTACAAAGTGTGGTTCATGTTTAGGAATAATGGTAAATTACAGACACTACACATACAGCAAAATACGATATTTTTTACGCGTTTTTTAGCTCAGCGTAGCCATTTTGTGTATATTAAATATGCTGTATAAGGATCAATCTTGTGCAACCTACATCAAAATCTCCTCAATACTCACATTCGGACTCTACGACGGCCAATAGGCCTTGCTCTTATGTGATTGGTCAGAAAACGGGTCTTTTGTCTGCGTGTTGGTGGAAAGCATGTATCCAAAGGCCGATCGGTTTCCAGTATCTTTTTGACTCTGGTTACTGATATTACCTCCGGTGAGCATCCGAATTTCCTGGATATCGCCGTTACGTACACTTTGAATGCTGCATTCTGCATTTGGGTTGAATACTTTGAGCAACAAATGTCTTGGCCACCAGCCAGCACTCATCTGCAGCCCACAGGTGAATTAGAACCCTGGACGGTGAACGTGGAACCACCTACGGCCTCGGAGGTTTACGACTGCATATGTTCTCTCAAGCGCCACCGAGCTCCCGGTCCGGATGACCTCCCACCTGCACTGTTCAAAGACGGGGGTGAAGTCCTCAGTCAGCGCCTGTCCGACTTGTTTGCTTGCATTTGGGAAAAGGAGTCTGTCCCAGACAACTGGGGAGAATCGGTAGTAGTGCCCATTTTCAAAAAAGGGGCGCGTAGTGAGTGTGCTAACCGCAGGGAGATCAGCTTGACCCCGGTTGTAACGAGACTGTTGGCGTCAATTGTGATTCGTCGCCTTACGGTGGCTCGTGAAATACTGACTCGAGAGCAGCAAGCAGGATTCCGGTCTGGTAGGGGTTGTGTTGACCAAATCTTCACACTGCGTCAGGTGCTAGAACAACGCCATACGTATAAGCGACCCACGATTCTAGTATTCCTGGATTTCCGAGGCGCATTCGACTCGGTTGATTGGTCTGTTCTTCTTGAGACGCTTGCCCACCAACGAATGCCCCAGAAGTTTGAAAACACAATACGTTCTTTGTATTCTCAGACTTCCGGACGTGTGAGAGTGTACGGAGAGCTCTCCAAAAGCTTCCGCACACAAAGCGGTGTCCGTCAGGGATGCCCACTCTCTCCATTACTTTTCAACTTTGTGATCGATGAAATAATGAGACGAAAGCTGGAGGGTCTCCAAAACCCTGGTGTTCAAATAGCCAATGAAGAAAACCTTGTCGATCTGGAATATGCAGACGACATCGTTCTCATGTTCGAAGAGACGGAGAAGGCGCAAGTATTCTTGGATGAACTGACCAAAGTCATCCCGTCCTTTGATATGCACTTTGCACCCACAAAGTGTAAGGTCATGCTTGTGGACGTGCAGTCACTGAACACGACCTTACGATCCAGGGAGAGGTACTGGAAGTTGTGGAGCGTTTTACATACCTTGGAAGTTGTATTAGTTCTGATCGTAGTGTGACAGATGAGGTGAATGCACGAATCTGCAACGCTCGGGCCGCGTTTGCGAAATTGAGACGCCTATGGCGTCAGAATGGTTTATCCCTGAATCTGAAAGGACGTGTGTATCAAGCTACAGT
>NW_008751854.1:530734-746473 GCF_000715545.1 Opisthorchis viverrini | reverse complement strand
TGGCAGAGGAGTATGAAGGAGATCACGAAACTCTTGGGTGCTGTCGGTGCTACTCGCCTTCCAGGATGGGGACCGCGTGATCCTCACTGTGCCTGGTTGGAGACACTACAAGATATGGCTGCCAACCGATGTCAGTGGCGTTCTTGTTGTCAGTTTCTGTCCAGATTGCCTGAGTGAATGTCTGGAGGTGTAGGCACCTCGGAATGATTGTGTTAAGCTAGCACTAAGTCCCCCCCATCCACCTTTATTCTTTTCTTTACAATAAGGCTTTCAAATAAGTCATGGCTGTACGGCAGTGAAGCATTGGTGTTGAGCACTGATGTCATGCTGTCGTTGATGATGTGATGGATGATTTGGGTTTTGCTTTTAATACACTTAATGCGCTTTTAATGACTTCTAATGGAAGCACCAGCCTGGGGGAGTCATAGAACTGACCAATGATGATGATGATGATTTGGGTTTTGCTTTTAATACACTTAATGCGCTTTTAATGACTTCTAATGGAAGCACCAGCCTGGGGGAGTCATAATGGGAACTGACCATTAATACATTTGGCGGACAGAAACTTACGGAGTCTGTCGAATTCAACCAGCATCGATAGTTGGTACAATATCACCGCCACCACCACTAACAACAACGGCAGTTTGGGGCGGATACCTGACGCCGATCAAATCACCAACCCAGAAACTACGTATCCAAACATCACCGCGCATCAATTCGTGGTTGTTACGCTGTTAATTACCAGTCTTCTGTATCTCTACCTGATACAGCTGTGACCTCGATCACGGAGTTCAGAGTTGACTTACTCTTTCGTCACCTTTTGACTACTCTTCAAAACTGATTTCTCCAATCGAGATAAGTTGGATTAAGTTGGATTACTGCTGTCAAAACTGGGCCCACCAGGACTCGAAGTGACCCAATATATGAGGCGCAGATTTACTGTCTGGTAGCTTTGTGGGTACACTAAGCCCCGGCATATCGACTGCTCCTCACCACAAAATGGCACGCCTCATCGACTTAATGCACGAGACTGCTATGATCGGTCAGTCACCTGCCGCTTTCAGTAATTGCGTCTGTACGGTCAATTTCACTGTCCCATGGAAGTCCGAGGACAAAGCCGGTGGAAAACGAATCAAACCTCCCACAGTTTGCTGGCATTGCGGCGAGTGTTACTTCATTATTGGCGGTTTAGGCGTCGAATATGTGCCAGGTGCAGCTTCCGTGGCCAAAAAGATCTGTGTCGATCCCAGATTCTGCAACCGCCATCACGCCACCCTGCAGCCTATGAGTGGTGGTCCAACTCAGTGACCGCCAGATTCAAAGTTGACTTCTGTTGCAGAAGGAATTTTTCAACACCCTGGTTCCTCCATTTATAGGCTGATAGGGTTTTGAAATGACGCTGTTCAGTGAATGAACGTGCTGACAAATTGGCAAGCTCCAGATGGAGTCGACTGAATCTGAAGCCTGCATTGCGTCCGAGATGAACCGAAATGGACTAGCAGGGTTGATTACTCCTAAGGTTTCAAAATAAAATGAATAACACTTCCGAAAGAAGTACGGGAGCTGGGATGCTGCCGGGTTGCCCAAGCCTAGATGGGGGAAGTCGAGAAGCAGAGGTCGGTTTCGAACCACACCATTTGGTCAGCAAATTCGCGTTCTAACCACTTAAGCCATCTTCAATAGTCTGAAATCGCGTGCTGTCTGTTGTCATGTCCCAAACTTGATATCGTATTGTATTAATAAAATGAAACATCTGGAATGGCTGACCAATTCTACTTGCACCCGGGATGACTCCACACGCATACATTTTTAAGCGTTCACTCGAGCCCCCCACCTGGAACGCGGTGTAGGACTTGTGTGTTGCACAAAGGCGAAAGCCGGGTGATCTCCTCGCTCTCGGACCAGTTTTTAGGCCGGAACGGCCAATACCGTCTGCCGCTCCCTGCTGTTTTTCACTCTATGAGAATTCCGATATATAGCACTAGTTGTTTTCACTGATAGGTCACTGACACTAGCATATGAGTTGCGTCACTGTCAGACTGGACCTCACAGTGGTCTGACACTTACTGCACCTCAGCTATTTTGGGTGGTGTCTGTGTCCGCGCATCAATTCGTGGTTGTTACGCTGTTAATTACCAGTCTTCTGTATCTCTACCTGATACAGCTGTGACCTCGATCACGGAGTTCAGAGTTGACTTACTCTTTCGTCACCTTTTGACTACTCTTCAAAACTGATTTCTCCAATCGAGATAAGTTGGATTAAGTTGGATTACTGCTGTCAAAACTGGGCCCACCAGGACTCGAAGTGACCCAATATATGAGGCGCAGATTTACTGTCTGGTAGCTTTGTGGGTACACTAAGCCCCGGCATATCGACTGCTCCTCACCACAAAATGGCACGCCTCATCGACTTAATGCACGAGACTGCTATGATCGGTCAGTCACCTGCCGCTTTCAGTAATTGCGTCTGTACGGTCAATTTCACTGTCCCATGGAAGTCCGAGGACAAAGCCGGTGGAAAACGAATCAAACCTCCCACAGTTTGCTGGCATTGCGGCGAGTGTTACTTCATTATTGGCGGTTTAGGCGTCGAATATGTGCCAGGTGCAGCTTCCGTGGCCAAAAAGATCTGTGTCGATCCCAGATTCTGCAACCGCCATCACGCCACCCTGCAGCCTATGAGTGGTGGTCCAACTCAGTGACCGCCAGATTCAAAGTTGACTTCTGTTGCAGAAGGAATTTTTCAACACCCTGGTTCCTCCATTTATAGGCTGATAGGGTTTTGAAATGACGCTGTTCAGTGAATGAACGTGCTGACAAATTGGCAAGCTCCAGATGGAGTCGACTGAATCTGAAGCCTGCATTGCGTCCGAGATGAACCGAAATGGACTAGCAGGGTTGATTACTCCTAAGGTTTCAAAATAAAATGAATAACACTTCCGAAAGAAGTACGGGAGCTGGGATGCTGCCGGGTTGCCCAAGCCTAGATGGGGGAAGTCGAGAAGCAGAGGTCGGTTTCGAACCACACCATTTGGTCAGCAAATTCGCGTTCTAACCACTTAAGCCATCTTCAATAGTCTGAAATCGCGTGCTGTCTGTTGTCATGTCCCAAACTTGATATCGTATTGTATTAATAAAATGAAACATCTGGAATGGCTGACCAATTCTACTTGCACCCGGGATGACTCCACACGCATACATTTTTAAGCGTTCACTCGAGCCCCCCACCTGGAACGCGGTGTAGGACTTGTGTGTTGCACAAAGGCGAAAGCCGGGTGATCTCCTCGCTCTCGGACCAGTTTTTAGGCCGGAACGGCCAATACCGTCTGCCGCTCCCTGCTGTTTTTCACTCTATGAGAATTCCGATATATAGCACTAGTTGTTTTCACTGATAGGTCACTGACACTAGCATATGAGTTGCGTCACTGTCAGACTGGACCTCACAGTGGTCTGACACTTACTGCACCTCAGCTATTTTGGGTGGTGTCTGTGTAACACATCGGGTCTCATACCAGTTTGGTCGATGGTTAGAGGTCTGACGAACACAGTTTCCTGGTCCTCCAGGCACATGTGTAGTGAATTTGTAAGTAAAAAGTGAAATGCACTTCCAGCCGAATGCCCCTGACTTGCAGTCAGCCTTTCGAGCCGGAGGCCCTGGTTGAGGACCTCATCCTTCTTTCCTGGTCCTCCAGGCACATGTGTAGTGAATTGTGCTGTAAAAAGTGAAATGCACTTCCAGCCGAATGCCCCTGACTTGCAGTCAGCCTTTCGAGCCGGAGGCCCTGGTTGAGGACCCTAATCATCCTTCTGTCTAGGTCTGGATGACCTGACAGCATCCCAGCACACATGCAACCATGAGTTTCATAAATGCAAATGAACTCATGCTACATCGGCTGTCGCGTGGTGCCATTAGCCGGGTCGCCTTACTCGCTGCATACCTCAGGGTGCGTAAACGAAAACACTACTGCCGACGCCTCCCTTCTTTTTCTTTCACAAGTTTTCTCCTTCAAACACCCCATTAATAACTCTCCTTGTATGCCTAGCACTTGGGACTGACGACTCCGTTCGTCCTGCATGAGTTTTGCAAGCAACATCTGCGTGCCATCCGGCATCTCGGAACCAATCTTGGAATCTCGACACCCACTTTATCTGGTTGCCTACAATGTCCGTACTCTGAAGAAAGCAGGATAACAAGCTGTCTTTCACACTGGACCTGATTGGAATTTATGTATGTTGTGTATCAGAAACAAATTCAAGATACAAGGGTAGTGGTTGAGCTATATCAGGAAGGTCAGATTTCTGAAAGTAACCACTGATTGCCCGACATCTACTGAGACCCTCAACTCCACGGGGTGCTGGTCAGCCAGACAACGCCCTCTCAGTATGCAGTGCGTTTCAGCCTTTTGTCAAAGCCAGATAGCGTGAGTCAGCGTTGACCAAGGTCAGACTGTACCCCCAATAAAACAGGTTAAGGCCGTTGTATTTTTGCACTCACGCTCTCGCACTCGCTTGTTCGTAATAAAGCTGTTGTGTTCCTTATCGACGATTCTTTTGCCGGTACTAGGCACTAGAGCGGGAACAGTAGTCAGATAACAAGCTAAGCGCCCCACCACACTATTCGCTTCCGGCCGCGCACCTCTGACGATCCAGAGGCTGCTGCGGCAGAATGTGCAGCGGTCGGTATCATCTTAAGTCACCGGGCGGAAGGATCTTTGCTTGACTGGATACCCGTTGATAGTCGCCTGTGTGTGGTTCGTCTGGCAACACCTCTGAGGGAGTCTCAGGGGGGGGGGAATCGGTCACTGTCTTTTTGTTGTGTTTGCTAACGTCCCAACCGACTACAGCTCTGACACATCAAAGACATGTTTTATAACGCCCTGAACACCCTGTTGTGGCGAGCTATAAGCTCAGATATCGTTGTGTTTGCCGGAGATCTGTAGGTACAGGTGGTCAAGCTTAATGCATCTGAAACTGGATTCGGTTTGCACGGACTGGACTCGATAATTACGGGCATAGTGAACGACTGCTTCAGCTTTATGCTTCTCGCAGACTTTTTCACGCAGTACCAACTTCCGAAGTAGCCAACGTCCTCTGGCCATATAATATCCTTCATGGGCGGGCCGGCCACGAACTCCGATCGATCACATGGCCATCAGTTACCAATGGCGCATGTCAATAACTAACTGCTGCTCGTTTTGGAACACATTTGTGGATTTTGACCACGGACTTGTCCGGAGTTTATTCCTTCTTCGTTTTCCAGGGCCGCGTAAGGGTCGAAAAAATCGCGTGGCAACTGAAAGACGAACTTACAGCGTCTCTTCCGAATGCTCCACCATCAGATGTAAATCCACACTGGAATGGGATCGCCACCTAATTCCACAGTGCTGGGAGTTTTGCTTTTGGCACGGCGCTACCAGGCTCACTCAAGCACTGGATATCGGACTGAACAGTGGCACTGCTTAAGTCTCGGAGAAATATTCCAACCGGTCCCGAACATAACTTGACGCGCCGAAGTATCAGTGGTCAAGTGAAAGCGAGCGTGCGCGCCCATGGTGGACACGAAGCCAAGAAACTGAAAGGCCCAAAAAGCCTGTAGCACCCGAAAATGACTTCAGTTGATCCGCTGGACCGGTTTCAGGAAACCATCAAAGATCAGAAGAGAGTGACCATTTTGCATGCAGAAAAGCATCTCGACCGCTCAACTGAATACTTCGAACAGCGGTTCTCGTGGTCACCACGTACAATTGATCTGGACTTCACGGTTGCCGTGGAACTCTGGATGGTCAACGTAGAACCCCTTAGGCATGGGCGGTTCGTTACTGCCTACGTTCTCTCCGCTGCCACCGAGATTCTGGTCCGGATGGTCCACCCTTATTGTTCAAAGACGGGGGTAAAATCCCCAGTCAGTGCATTTGGGAAAAGGAGACTGTCACAAACAACTGGAGGGGGTCGGTGATAGTGCTCATTTTTGAGAAGGGGCTCGTGGTGCTTGTGGTGATCACAGGGGTGTCAGCTTGACTGCGGTTGTAACGAAACCGCTTGCGTCACTTGTGCTTCTTCGCCTTATGGTGGCTCGTGAAACAGCGACTCGAGAGCAGCAAGCGGGGTTCCGGCCTGGTAGGGGTTGCGTTGACCGAATTTTCACACTGCGACAGAACAACGCCGTACATACAAACGACTCACAGCTTTAGTATTATTGTGTTTCCAAGGCGCATTCCACCCGGTTGGCCGGTATGTTCTTGATACGCTTGCCCATGAAGGGATGTCCCGGAAGTTTGTCAACATAATACGTTCTTTGTATTCTCAGACTTCCGGACATATCAATTTTCCAAAAGTTCCAGTACACAAGGCTGTGTCCGTCAATGGTGCGCACTTTCTCCGTTCTTATTATATTTCGTGATCAACGAGATAATGAGGTGAGTACTGAAAGTTCTTCAAAACCCAGGTGTTCAAATAGCGTGTGACGAAAACGTCGATCTAGAATATGTAGACGATATCGTTCTCTTCGAAGAGAAGGCGCAGGTACTTTTGGATGAACTGACCGAAGTTACCTCGTCCTTTGGTACGCATTCGCAAAATATAAGGTCGTGCTCCATGACATGCATTCACTAAACATGCCACTTGAAATCCAAGGGGAGGCACTAGCAGTTGTGGAGCGTTTTATAAATCTTGAAAGTTGTATTAGTTCTGACTGTAGTGTGACAGATGAGGTCAATGCACGAATCTGCAAGGCTCGGGTCGCGTTTACTAATTTGAGACACCTATGGCCTCAAAGCGTCATACCACTGAATCTCAAGGGACGTGTGTACCTGGCCGTACTGCGGGCTGTTTTGTTGAACAGCTGTGAGACTTGGCCTGTTAGAGCAGTAGAAAGGGGACGTCTTCAGGTGTTCGACGATCGTTGTTCTGAGAACCATAGCTCTTATGGGTTGGTGTCGGTGTATCCCTAACGAGGCAGTTAGAAAGCGAGTTTTCGGTTGTGTAACGGGTACATCCATTGAAGAATGTGTCCAGCACCAGAAGCTGCGTTTGTTGGGACATGTGTTGCGTATGCCTAGCTATCATTTGCCGAAGAGTACTGTTTCCCATGCCCAACTCAGAGTGGCGGAAGCAGAGAGGTGGTCAACCCTTGACTTGGCGGAGGGGTATGAAAGAAATCGCTAAACGTTTGGGTGCTGTGAGTGCTACTCGCCTTCCAGGATGGGGACCGCGTGGTCCTCACTGCGCCTGGTTGGAGACGCTGCAAGATATAACTGTTAATCGATGTACATGGTTTTCTTGCCAGTTTCTATCCGGATTGCCCGAATGAGTGTCTGGAGGTGCATGCACCCCAGAATGATTCTAGTGGTGTGGCACTAAGTGCCCTCCCCGTCCACTTTTATTATTTTCTTCATAATAATGCTTTCATAGAAATCATAGTAGTGCGGCAGGGAAGCATCAGCGTTGTACAGTCGATGATCATGATGACGTGAGTTGTTCTCATGTGTTTGACCACCGATGGCTCAGGATCGCTGCTAGTGTCGGTGAGACGGCCCAAGTGGTTAGAGCGCAAATTTACTGACCGGAAGGTCCGTGATTCGAATCCGACCTCCGCCACTCGACTTCCCCTGTCTAGGCTTGGGCAACCTGGCAGTATCCCAGCCCTCGTGCTTCCTTCGGATGGCATGGCAGCTAGGCACCAGAAGGGTGCTACAGCTGAACGCTTAGTGTCTGATGGCGTGGACGGATTCCACTATGGGGTCTCTGTGACCCTCTGTGCAATTCTCTGGAAACATTGCAAGAAATGGCGGCTAGTGGATGACGGTGGCGCTTATACTGTCAGTTTCTTTCGAGATCGGTTGAACGTTTAGAGGTTTAGACATCTTAGTATGTTTAGTATGCTTGTAGTAGACTAGCACCAGGTTCCTCGGTCATCCACACACTCTCAGCTTTGCCTTTAGATTTAGATTTAGCTTTAGATTTAGCTTTAGATTTAATTAGAGAAATTTTACGGTTGTACGATAGTGAAGCATCAGTGTCAGCACTGACGTTACTCTTTCTAATAATGGTGATGCATGGGATGTGTGATGGGCTTCGTCTCCCTGGTGTATGCTGGTTGCCAGACTGATTGATCGGAAACCCACAACATTAGAGGTACTCACTGACAATGATGTCAGGCAAACAATGGTATCTGTCATCCTTTGCCTGATATTAAACTCGCTACCTCTCTTGTTTCCATTCATTTTGTGTAAGCGGTCTCCTATTCTATACATTGCTGTGGCTATTAGTGGAAGGAAGAAGGCCTTCGCTGAGGAGTTATTATCGGAAAACACCAACTGAACGGTTACAGACTATTGTACAGGGAAGCTAAACTCTCATATACATCTTGTTTATGAAAACTGAATATCCGTCTTCTTCTCGAACGCGTCTTCCTGAACTTTCCTGGATACTCACCGACTATCACGTAAAGTATGAACGAATGCTACAAAGCGATTCCCCGAATTCCGTAATAAATCTCACTGTTTAATAAACGCGAAGCGGATTTACGAGAAAATACTACTCGCGTGCCTCATCCGCTTTTGCATCAGGACAAGACTACATGCGTATACGTTGTAAAAATGAACTGAACTCTACGCTAGCTTTGACCAGTGTTTCTAATGCACAGATCTATAGGGAACTCTGGGGTTTTATTCTGTATCACGCTAGCATAATAATGATAATAATAGTAATACTAATAATCAAAGAAGCAACATCATATATAATTGTATTAAAAGCCCTACAGAGAAGAGAAGAGAAGAGAAAAAGAGTGGGTGAGGGAGGGGACCTAGTGCTGGCCTATGGCAAGCATTTTAATGTGCCCACACTTCCAACCGCTCAGTCAGACGATCTGGAAAGAAACTGACAGCACAAACGCCACTGACATCGATTAGCCGCCATTTCTTGCAACGTTTCCAGCCAAGCACAGACGGGGTCACGGGGACCCCATCCTGGAAGGTGTACAACACCAACAACACCCAAACTCTTCGTGATCTCTTTCACGCCTTTCTGCCAAGTCATATGCTGTCCACCTCGCGGTTCGCGCCACCCTGAAAGAAGCATGGAGAACAACACTCATCTCGGTAGACGGTGTTTCGGCATGCGTAGCAAATAACTGAGCCATCGTGGTCGATGATGCTGGATGTTTTCCCAGATCGACGTGCCTGCAGCACAACCAAATACCCGTTTTCTAATCACCTTGTTACTAACGCGCTGACGCCATCCGAAACCAGCCACGCCTCTGAGGCATCGGTGGTCGAAAACCTGAAGACGCCTCACATCATCTACCCACAGAGGCCATGTCTCACACCCATACAATAACATAGCCCTTACTATAGCCTGGTACATACGACCCTTAAGATTCAGTGAGATGTCTTTTTGACGCCACAAGTGACGCAGATTAGTAAACGTGATTCGAACCTTTGAGATTCTTGCACTGACTTCATCACGCTCGCAGCCACTGACGCCAGTTCGCAACTCAAGGTAGCGGGTAGTAGAGATCTTTTAGGGACGCTGCCTGCTCGGCGGCACATCTCTGCTCTTTCAGTACCGGTGTTCGGCGTTCACAGCAGCAATGATGGCGTTTTAACCCGGAGGACCAGAAATAATTTTCCGTCCGTTCTTTGTTCACTGGTCAAACTGACGAGCTATATCGCGACGTTCATCTTTAATAGAATTGATAATTAGGGTTAAGTCTTTTCGTTGATTACGTGGAAGGACCAGCAACTAAGGGTACACAGGTGAAACTGTACTGCTAGTTCTGGACTATATCAAAGCAGAAAGCTTACCAGAAATGTTCCCAGTAGTGACTTTGGTTTCAGCATGCATCTTGCACCCTGAATACGGTGAAACCCTTCAACCAGAGACACTTATCCAGAGAACCGGAATACCCTCATGTGCGGGTGCATTTTTGTTTTTTAGACATATACTCAGTAGGAATTTCGTTTTCCTAAGTCCGTTTGGCGAGAGGAAGCACGTGTTTATAAGATATGGAGTTGGTTTTCCTATTTTTAAAGTACAAGCGTTTGGTTTTAAATAATAAATGCCGAGACTACATTGTCGTTGCTTCATGTTCATTACGAGTCTACCGTATGACCCGATAGCTTCGAAAAGCGTTCGGCGTGGTCTTCAAAAACCTTCACCCTTGAGTACAGTGGTTGTTTTGTGTCGTCCAAACAGACATTCTTCGAATGATTCCCCCCGTTACACAACGGAATTGCCTCGGATACCTTAATAAACAGGTTTCAGAAACTCGAGAAGGCAGTGTGTAGTCTGGGAAAGCAAGTGCCTTCGCTCACCATGGTGTGGAACAAACGTCGGAAATCCACCATGTTAATGTTTGCGTGTTAACAAGCACACGCCAATGGTGACACCGCATTTCTGCCAGCTGATAATATCCGGCAACGTTGACTTGGGGCCAGTTGGATGGGTTTGAATTATGCTACGTTTTTACAGCATAATCCGTCTTCACTTTTTGTGTAGGATTGTAATACTGCAGCAAAATGTCAGCAGGCTGAACGCATTCAGCTGCAAAACCTAGTGGATAAGGGTGGGATATTGGTGATAATCCTCCACTTAAAACTGTGTGGGACTATTTAATAGCTTTTGTCCAGTTGACGGATCCTCCTTCATTTTTTTATGCTAAACGCATGTGGAGTTCATAAATTTTCCCTAGTAGACTATGTTGCAGTTTTTGCTTGTACTTTGAGTCTTGCCACAAGACTCATCATCATCATCAAAGCATGACATACTATGTTGCAGTTTTTGCTTGTACTTTGAGTCTTGCCACAAGACTCATCATCATCATCAACAGCATGACATCAGTGTTCAACACCGATGCTTCACTGCCGTCCTTGAATCATTAACAGAATATTTTGTCAAGTGTTGCCAACAGATTGATTGCTAGAATTAGAAAGCCCGGTTATGCCTTCGACATGATCGTCTTTTGATATCAGTGCACAGTCATACTGTGTGACTGTCACTCCTCGGGCAATATTCGTAGAACATTTTATTCTGGCTACGCTGATCTATTTATTTTGGTCTAATACGATTGTTTGCTACTTCTTGATTTTCAGGGTGACTGAGGTCCTACCACTGGAGTTTTAACTTATCCATTTGATTAGTCGCGCGGCCGTCAATGTCTTGGTAAGTTTTTTATTACCGAAGAGATTGTAGCTTGTCCGGGAAGATATTGTGATTCTGTAGGCCGTATAGCTAGTTCGACATTTCCTTTTTTTTCATTGAGTTGTCTTCCATTGAGCTGTCGACCTCGTAACTAAATTTACAACAGCTGTCACAATGCCAGCTGCATTTCAGTGATCCTCCAGGATTTCGTTTGTAGCGCAACGAATTTGAACCGCTTGGCATGTCCTGAACAGAAGTGCGTTCGTGTTTTGTCTTGACGCCAAACATCAACTTGCTGCTCGCATGCTTGAGTAACCACTAGCTGCCAACAGCTAAATGACTGGCGACAAATGTTTAACATATTTCAACCCAGCGGCTAGCATGACAGCTGTGCTAGAGTAAAACGTTCCAGTAAGGGGATCTTCGGGACTTTTCCTTCGACACTGTTGACTGATAAGCGTAAGTGACGGGTGTTGGTAATTCCAAGTCTCGTTTTTCACTAGCAGGTTAAATGATGGAGGATTCACTGTCCCAGTAATACTGATTCAGCAATCAGCAGCTGCGTACATACCAATATCACTCATTTTTTGGCGGTATGGTCCCCAAATATAAAAGCTTAAGTGACACTGGTCCTGTGATTTGCGTGGTTTATGTGGGTAGCTGTGGCTAACTGGGTTAAACCGTTTGATGGATTCCCATTAATATATCGCACCTCATGTAGGCTGTTTTTCATATTCCAATAATTATAATTGTTTTTGGCTGAACGCTTTTTACTATACTAACTGCAAAGTTCACTTTAGACCATCGTTGATGAGTAAACCACTCTTGTTGCAAAATACACTCATTTGCAAACAAATTTGGTTTTGCGAGAGACTCACCTGGAACCCAGCTGAATCTCTCGTTTGTGATGTTTCCAGGCAACTGAGTGTGCTGCACCAGGCCGCCTCATGTTTCACTTGCTTTGATATTCGAGATATCGCGACACATGTATATATTCGTAATGCACTATTCATAAGGTTGCTGAAAATTCTTGTTGCATTTTTGGTTTTGTCACCAACCAATAGACCGAACACTTTATGTCTGTTCTCAACGTGGGAACGGCGAATTTAGTGTCTCTTCGGAGCAACACAGATATAGTGGCCTCTTGTTGAGTTGGTACATGGCGTCGCGTATGAGTTACCTTATACATAATACTCTGGATTGAAGGTAACATAAAAGGCCAGTCCGTGTGTGCGTATGTGTACTTTGGAAATCTCGTTTGTTGCTACTTAATGTAATGCATGTTCGCCTACACGTGTACAGTCAACTTGCTACGCTCTGGCTTTGTTTTCATCTCATTTCCGCATTCTTGTTGGTATCGATTCTGTCACGCTCCCGCGAAAATACCTCTACTCCGAGATCGAGCCACCTTCTTAAGCACCCTGGTGATCTATTCCAGCTCCTATTGTACCATGTGCTACCAACAACCGCAATCCTACTACATACTGAATTCATATGATCATGTTACTTGCGACCACAATGCGAGCCGTTTCAGGCATAATGGAAAAGGCGAATCTGCCATGTGAATCCCGGTCGGATGTACGTCAGTAAATTGCTGTTGGTAAAACTACGTCGGTTCCCGTAAATTGAAAATACATTTGTTTCGTATAAGAAAGATGCCGTCCGAAGATTCAGTGGGAGTAGCCTATTATTACTAAGAGGCTCCCAAGTTGGGCTGTCCCATCCAGTGGACGGATTGTTGCCAACTAGTCCGATGGGTGTATGCAAGTCACGAGTCAGCGCATGTGTTAACCGTGAGCCAAATCGGGACCCGCTGATTTTTTCGTTTGATCACCAACCAACCAAATTAACAAGAAAAATCCACATGTCAATCTTGCCAACTATCCTGCACCATTGTGATTCTAATTGGAGCCTAATTATGGGTTTAACTGTTGGATCGGCTCACACTGGCTCACTCACTGAACCCGTCAATTTATACTATTCATTTAATTGTGGAAACCGTTGAAATAGGTCATATGTGGTAGCCGGCATCGGTACTTAGCTGCCACGCCACCCGAAGTAAGCACGAGGGCTTGGATACTGCCAGTTTGCCCAGGCCTAGACAGGAGAAATCGAAATGCAGAGGTTGGGTTCGAACCACGGACCTTTAGGTTCACGCTCTAACCACTGGGCACTCTCGCCCCTCCAGTACGTCAAGACTACAGTGAATTGGTTAGTCTATATGATTCCAGCTGGAACCAAAACTCTTCCATAGTACTTGACCTCTGTGGAGATCGTGTAACAGCACTTCATGTCATTCTCTCTGGGGAGCTAAATTAACGTGTTTTTGGGGTGATTTTTCTCTTGCCTTGGGCCGGTGTTGTACTATTAACTTAGTCATCTCCCGATAGGCCTTCAGGAGACCATACTGCCCTGCACAATAGGTATGAGCAAAGTAGTTAGAGCTTTTTGGTTTCACCCGCCCCACTTGCATGTGATCGATTTTGTGTGTGACCTATGTAAGTTACTTGCGGCTTTTTAATCCTTCGCAACGATCATATATATATATATATATATATATATATATATATATATGTTTCCCAACTGAGCGGGTTGCGTTTTATAGTCCCGATACGGTACTTCGATCGAAATCAGCATAGTAGGTATGAGTATTACTTTATTCCCTGATTTATTGATGTATGGTTTTCCCACTTTATGAACCGCCACTTTGTTGATTGTACTCCTTAATGTTTTGTTTCAGGCGTTCTTTGGGTCGTCTCTTTTCTGGTATCAAAGGAGCCTACAACGATATTAATCCATCGACTCTTACCGGCGCTATCGATGTCCTTGTTGTGGAACAGCCAGATGGTTCGTTCTTGAGCGGACCGTTTCACGTTCGGTTTGGTAAACTGACAGCAATTTCTCCTGCTGACAAAACTGTCGAAGTCTACGTAAATGGGAAGTATGTGAACTTCATTCGGATGCAGCTTGGCAGTGCTGGAGATGCTTATTTTGTGGAACCAGATGAATCCGATGTCAGTGGTGAAGATTTTCTTAGATCTACTGAGGAAGAACTCTTGCGAACACACTGGCCAAGTATCGCTTCTCGCAGACGCCGCCGGAGACTTCGTCGGGACACTGCTCAAAGTGAATCAGACATGAATCAGCCTGAGTACGAAGAACTGTTTGATGAGGGACCTCAGTCCGATTGTGAACAGTCCACTTTATCGAGCCCAGATCATGATCCACGGGTTGCACACTTCATCTCCGACAGTATGCTCCATGAGACTTTTGCATCTAGGGATGACCTGGAATGGGCTTGGGGGAATTTCCCTCAACGTAAATCCGAAGTTTACATGGGTGCAAAGTCTGTAGTTGTGGATACTGATGAACCCCCACCACTAACCCGGAAATCCTGCACAACTCTACAGTCACCGTCTTTTGCAGCTGTACCCAAATCTGAAGGAGTATATTTGGAAGATCTAGTTACGCCGGAAGTCGATCAGACTGTGAAGGAAGCTTACATTTACCCCCCAGCACGTACCTTGTCCCGTTCACCAAGATCCCGTGTGCATCAGGATAGTGGTGGATGTTGTGTGGATGCCGGGTACCGTTCTGATGGAGAACATTCTCCTCGTAGTATTTCCCCCATTTACCCGAGTGTATTTGGACTTCGTCTTTCTCTTTGTGGCTGGCCTTCTCTGGGATCCCAGTTGTCGGAGGAGAAATTTTTCGAACACCTTGTTTCTTATGAGGAATTTATTCAAGATCCAGAAGCAATCTTATCCAATCCCAATCTGACTATACAGCTGAACGGAAAGTTCGTCAATTGGCAGGTTGCCGCGCCTTCGATTCTGAGTATCTTGGCATTTCAAAGTGAATTACCACATTGCGTCGTCCGTCGTCTAGAAAACCTACATATGCGTAAGAAGGAAATTCGCCGGACTTCTTGGTTTAGTTGGGGCTCACGAGCTGCTGAAACTGCGGACCACGCGCACTCAGAGAATACTGCTTCAGCTGTACAGCCTCTTCCGCAGGTAGCGGAGATTGAATCACCCGAGCAATCTGAATTGAAAAAAACGCCTTCAGTTACGGTGCCCGATATCGAGACAACGGCTGCTGATAGTTGCAAGCCCAGTGGTAGGAGATCGAATCGTTTGTCTTCAGAAGAGATCGCTCGGTTACAACTAAAACCTGGACGTAACGAGGTGGAGTTCCGGGTGACAACGAAAATCCAAGGTACATGTATATGTTCGGCCTCTATTTTTGTATGGCACTGGTCCGACCGTATTGTGGTCTCGGACGTGGATGGTACTATTACTCGGAGCGATTTGTTAGGCCATCTTTTGCCGATGCTGGGCCGTGACTGGACCCATTTCGGCGTTGCTGGTCTTTACAATTTGATTTCTCGTAATGGCTATCGTTTTATCTACGTGTCAACTCGTGCCTTGGGTCAGGCGGATATCACTCGGAGCTACTTACGCCACGTGAATCAGAACGATCTATCCTTACCCGAAGGTCCCATACTGTTATCACCGAATTCCTTGCTTCATGCATTTCACCAAGAAGTGATTGAAAAGAAACCGGAGAATTTCAAAATTCAATGTTTGCTGGATGTGTGTTCTTTATTCCCCTCTGATCATCCACCGTTTTATGCCGGATTCGGCAACAAGACTAATGACGCTTTCGCCTACGAAAAAGCTGGAATTGACCGTTGCCATATTTTTATTGTAAATCCGCGTGGTGAGGTCCGTAACGAATTTCAACCGGCGAAAATCACTTCTTACACCGAGCTTAGCCAAATGGTTGACCATTACTTTCCTTCCATTGTAAAACCAAGCAAACAGGCCATTCCAATCTCTACAACTGACACCGTTCAAGCGAACACCACTTCAGAAACACAGAATCTCAAAGCGGATTCCGCCAAAAGCTTTGATGACCCCAACATAGATATGTCCAAGTACTCTTGTTTCACTTATTGGCGGACAACAGAGTTCGAACCTTGTTCTACCTATGAATCATCCGCTGAGCCGTAGGTCTCTTTCTCATTCTTGTTTCTCTGAATCATTTTTAGTATACTCGACTAGTTCAAGTTTCAAAAACCACCATGTCTTTCGTTTCACTGATTGTAATACTACCTTTTTTCACCAGATTCCTCTCTATTCACACTCCGGAACTGAGGCTTTCTGTTAGCACCGGCAGAAGCTTAGCTTGGTGCGCCAGGGTATGAACATGTCAATATGTACTAACTTCATAGTGCAAAATGGCATCTTTCTGCCAATTACTTTTCCTCTCCATCGACCTCTTTTCTACCACAATTTGAACCCACAACCGATTGTTTCAGGTATATTTTTCGTTCATAATTTGGACTAAATGAGGAGAATTAGGATAAGAGCGCATCTGTGCTACTGGTTCTTTATTTCTGGTAGTTGAATATATACGATTTTCAGCAGGATTCCTTTCTGGCTTTCCCCTATTGTCTGTGTGGACGACGGTTACACGTGTTGTCACTTCCTCCTCATGATCCAATGATCGTTTCAGCTCCTTTTGCCGCACACTTATGGCTTCGAATTCCTTACCCTTTGAGGACATGTTCGATCAGGCGGTTAAGCATGTTCCGCAACTAGCGAACGATCTGGATACCGAAACTCTTCTGTACTTTTACGCTCGATACAAGCAGGTTAGTTCGTGTTGAGTTGCCACCTTGTCTATGGATTGGCGTCAAATGGTGTTCACAGGACTGATTCCAGTGTTATTGGCATGGTGACAGATCCCGGGTTATTCCCCTTACGGAATTCTCATTGCACGGTATCATTCGGAAGCCTTTCGATAACTTATCTTTTGACGATTGAACTAAGAGTCAAATCTGGATGTATGTATGCGATCGAGGATAAATGATTACCTGATATTGACTTATGCGGTTTCGCTGGTTGAAGGAACTGCTCTGACATTATGTTCAATAGTTTTGTCAACAAGTTGATTCTGCAATGTGCAGTGAGGCATATCCTGATACCCCTCCATTTCTCTTGGTCACGAGTTTTTAGAAACAGTTGAACTACAGTAACCTCTATTCAAGAGAGCACAACGGGGAAGGGTATATTCCTCTTCCTATGTTGGCAAGCGGTTGTGTAATTTTCAATTGGGACTTCGTGCTGTTAGTGAAGCCATTCTATGCTGAAAAGTCGAGAAATATTGCACAGCTGTTTCATTCTTATTGGAACTCATCAGCTGTGCATGTTTCACAAAACTCCAGGGAGTCTCGAACACGCAATTCCCATGCTATTGGTCTGAACGATGAGCCTTTCGGCTCAGTGACTGTGATTAACTCGTACTTGGACAGATATTGCCGATAGGATGTTCCGTTTCTAAAGAACTCCCTCTTGAATAAGACATCTTGATGCAACGTGGTGGACCTGTGTGATGATCGTCAGGCACTGTTATCTAGGTTATTATGAACAACTGGAAACTAGACTGAAGTAGTGGTCCTGAAACCAGGTGATATTTATTTTGTCGTGACAATGATAATTACTGGGACGTAGATAAACATCGAGCTATCATGCTTTGACGCAGCTTCACCCAGTTTGTTTGTCAGCTGTTTCTTGTCCTGTATGCGCGTCTTAAGCCAGATCACCAGGCAAAAAAGAATTACTCCATGATGAGACCGCATAGTGCATCAGCGGTGCGTTTGATGTCGGCCAATTACGGTGTCAGATGGCCCATAAATGAGCAGATGACTTAGAGCATTAGAACAGGGGGATTCCTCTTGGGGAGTAAAAAAAGCATATTCGTAATGCACTACTCATAAGGTTGCTGAAAATTCTTCGACACCCCACGACCGGTTTCGCCCTTTTTGGGGCTCATCAGGTAGGCGCCTGGAAACATCACGAACGGGAGATTCGGATTACAGGTCAGTCTCTTTCGAAACCAAATTTGATTGCAAACGAGTGTATTTCAGTAAATGGAGCAATTTCGAGGACCTGATCGGGATCGGAACGGGTCCGTGCTGTTTGTTACGAGTAGCCCACTTTGACAAAATAATTGGACAACCGAGATCGAGAAGCATGCAGTTATATGCGTGTGGTCTTCGTACCACAAGGTCAAGAGGCCAGTTGAACAGCTCTGGTTTCGCTTGAGACATTGTACTGGACAGCTGAGTAGGTGATTCTGACTGGTATGTGGAGCCGGACCATTGATGTAAAATTTAAGACACCATATAATGGAATGATAAGCGATCTCGCTTCCCACTTTACTGGTAGGTTGTACCAAATCTCCCTTCTTTGATCCCATACTTGCAATGGAGTTATCTGAATGTCACCCTGATTGCAACCCTCCGTATCTCAGTTTAGGGGGCAGCTGCTCAAGATGTGTGTGATTCAGTCCCCAAGCTTTTTCATAACTGGTTGACGAAATTCATCAGCATTCCTACTCAGAATCTAGCCACGTAAGATGTTTAGAATTCTTTGGATGGTCGTTGTTTAATGCAGTACATTTTTAACCGGATGCTAGCTAATGAAAATGTGAAGTATAGCGACGTCTGTGAGATGGTAGTCGGTACCTGTATCTCTATCCTTTTGTTATCATGAGCCGAATACAGCCGAGCTTCGAAGAATACTTGCTTACAAGCTCATGTACGACTCGCCAGTTTGAAGAAGTCCGAATGCGCAATCGGGACGAAGAACAGCGCTACTGAGGATTCGCAAAATCCTCAGTATTTTCTACTACCCTTCTGCGGATGTCTTAGTCAGTGCAATCGCATGTCCAACGATCTGCCTTACTATCACGATTGATATTGTGATAGAAATTGGAGTGTAATTTATTAAGCGTAGTGCATTCAGTGCAAGCACACTGTGCTACTTAGCAATGCACCATTTCATGGCGCTACTGTGGCGTGTTTGCGTCTTGCCTTTGTCCACCCTTGCAAGACTAAGTCCTTTATGGTGGCCAGCACTCTGCCATCAACATTATTCGGTATGGGTGATGATGACAGCCCTGCTGGATGTACGGGGCAATAGAGGATCGACGAGCCCTCATTATCGGTCAAATGGAGCAGGCAATAAGATCCGGGAAAACATTACGAGAAAGTACGAATTAAAGAAAGCACTATGATCAAGAAACTTCAGTTGAGGATCCCCACTGAATCTGCTTTTTCGTTAGTCTTTTCAAAACCCGATCGTGAGGCGTTACAGGGGGTCTTGTCTTCTTCCTGGGTTGGTCATTTTGTAATCACAGTTTTTTGCAGCAATAACACAGCCTCTAAATACTTTTCAGATGATTTTCCTTAAGTGTTCACTAGAGCGCTTCAACTGAGGCTTCAAAAGGCGAGTTTTACGGAACGTTTATTATAAACGTTCTTTAGCCATGATCTATTTTGTGACCCCCTGGAGAGAGGCCACCATCAGAAGTGATCAAATGTTTTCCGTCTTCAGGGTGACCTCTTTCCGAGGGAGGAGGGAGTTCGCCAACGTTGACCCAGCCCTTTAGAGGACACAATCACGAGGATAGTAGGTATATGACCTCTGGGAGTGGAACCATTCGGAAGTTTTTCTTATAGAGATTACAGAACTGTGTTCCTCGTTGATTCCATAATCGCACACACATGGAGTTCTCTGTGGACATCCACTCAACCACTTGCCCACAGTTGGCCGCAATGGTATTGAACAACCAGGCATTTCCTTGGAATGTACCTGTCCTAGTAGCAATCATTTTAGGTTCCATAGAAGAAAAACTTCCAATCTGTTGTCCAATCTACAGTTCATATAATTTCCTAAGGTACCAGAAGACGTCATCTGCGACCTGACACAATATCACTCACTTTTCAGGATATCAGCTGAAGAAAATTGCGTGCAATCGACGAGCCTGGTGACTGCTGCACGGGACCCTCCACGAAACATAGGTTAGGCAGCTGGTGTTGTCGTGCTAGGATGAAGTGAAAACGTATTCAGTGTTGAATATAATGGTGCAATTGATGGAGCCATAAGTGCTGTTCTTGGATGGATTATCAGTCCACTGGAATCGTACACTTTGATTTACACCCTAATCCAGTAGATGTGCTTGAGGTATCAATTAGATACACTGGGTTCGTGTTAATTACCGTTAATCTCGTGTTTATAATAGGGCAATAGAAATGGCGCCACACGGGGTTCATCGTAAACTGTTGCACAGTTAAGTTTGTTGTCCACAGTAGTTTAGCGACAATATATGGCGCCGCGATTGTCTCGGATTAAGGAAACAACGCGATGTTCAGGTCACAGCACTGCATCGCATCTGTGGTAGTGCAAAATGTGAATTTCCAACAATCCTACCAAGTACAAAATATGTCATGTGTGAGTTATGATTGAAATGGAGGAACGCAGCTGTCCAAAATTACCATCTCTCAGTGCCGAACCATTATTATCATTCGTATTATTATTATTATTATTACTTACCAGCTAGGCTAAGCATCTTATGAATCAGGAGGAATAAAACTTTCAAAGCCTATGACCACTATTATTCTTGCTCTTGGAAAGTATAGAACGGCTTCCGTGTAACCTATTTGTCAGGTTGCTTTCTTCATCAGTTGCTTCCGCATGCGGATACTTTTCCCATCTGTTCCCACGGTCGAACCTCCTTCTTATTGTACTTGGATCTCGTAGTCAGGCTACTGGACTAGTCGCGCATACTCAGATTACATTGGGCTAAGTCATCACGAAAATGTAGCGCGAGTGCACCAAATGCTGACCATGATACCACTTGTCAACTAATATTTTCTGGCAGCCTGTTCAGTAGAATACAGTTTCTGGAATAGCACCTTTGTGTTCCTACTCCTCAGTAATGCTGTTAACAACCAGATGAGTAGGTGCCACTGAAAACATCTCGGCATCGACGGGATACTCATACAACGAGCCTAAATGCTTAGATCAACCACAAGTACTCCCATTGACTTTATCGCCAGAGTTTCTCGACAAATAGTATGCTGCAGGCCCAACCAAAATACTTTAAATTCTTCTGGTGTCTATACGTACATCAGTATGCATCGTCAATTGTGTTGAATATGGCAGTGGAATACCAGTTGTGGCATGTTGAATGTACAGGTAACAGCGTGGCTCTTTTGAATCCTGACAAGGTGGCAGTATAGCCAATCGGATTGGGGTACACAAAGTCAATGTGTAATCTTAGGGTTGCATAGGACGGATACGTCTATAGCACAATGGCAGTGCTTTATCTTATTTCCAGGTCGGAAAACTGAGGCAAGATGGCATGAATGTTTATGCCTATATCAAGGGAAGTAAAGAGGACTACATCAGTCTCAGTCCGTGGCAACCGTATTACACACCACACATAATGCTATATTTCTGGTCAACGTTGTTTGGCTAATCGTTGCGAATCGTTTAGGGCATCAAAGCTGCGTAATTTGGAAGCATGGCTGTGAGCTTTCACGCGCCTTTGAACATCGGGGAATTCCAGATTTTCCAAGACTTGGCTTAGCAGATTCAGACTTTCGCGATCTGAGCTGTACACAGTTTTGTTCACACGTTCGTCCAATTAGTGAATAGGTCGTCTCGACGTGTGACACCGGTCCGTGGTACTGTAGGGATTTCTACCTGATTTTGAAGCGTTACGGTAAAAACGCTGGCTCAATCGTACTTTTAAGTACTTTTAAGTACAACAACAATCTCAACGAAAAAAACAAGTATTTGGCACTAATTTTACTGTTTCCACCGTTTATAGTCAGAAAGTACGGATCAAAGTGGTGTATAATTCATCGGGTCGCACAATTTGTTTATCCGTAGGGATGTATAAGCTACTATTTGTTATTGTTATTTCTATTGGTTATTGCCACAGTCCTATGGGAATCTTTAATCGGGAGCTGTTGAAATTCGGTCTGGTATTTAGAAAGTCGTGGGCTGAAGCGATGCTCATTAAACGGAAGTGGTTGGTCCTAGGGAAGCACCCCTGTGCGTGTTCCGTTTGGATCGGGATTCTTCAGGATACGAACGTTGAAGTTCAGACTGTTTTTGGATTCAGAGCCGACCCACTATAAGGGTTTTTATGCATTAAGGTTAAAGTTCAGAGCGTTGATGGCATTTTAGTGAGATGTCCGAAAACCTCTATTTCACGGTCACCATATCGAAGTGTTTCGCAGCAGTCTTCAGTTTGTTTGGCCCAGTAAGTGTCGCCCAATCCAGGTCGCAAACTATGACGAATCCGTCGTTTATTAGGAAATGATGCTGCGTAGGTATGGCGCATGTGCACAGAGTCTACTGTTATCACAGAGTATCTTAAGGGAAGGTCGTTGAACTGCATCTCAGTGACCCACGAAGTGACACTACAATAATTCATGACGATTTTTGAAATTTCTTCGCCCCTACCATTGTTGCAACTGAAACGATATGGTTTGACGAGACTTGCTCTGCCATTTTTATTCGAATTCTGAATACCTTGCTTCCCCGCTTTAGGCTTTGGAATTCAAAGGTTATCAGCATTACTCTATCGGAAAACTGAAGCGAGGTTGCTATGACTCCATGTCATGAACCTGCAGTAATGAGAAGCATATGCATCTAATTCAAGCTTTTGACTTGCGGCTGCTTGGAAATTCCGTCCCACGGGAAGCTCTCAAATCCCCAATAGTTTGTGCGAACTGACTGGATGCCAGTTCCTAGAGCTTTCCCGCCCCTGCATCTGAAGCCCCTTACATCTGAGCCGCAAACACTTCGGTGGTAACCCGTGAACCATAGGGGATATTTAATTTGCAGAAAGTTAGGAAAGTTTTCGAACCTACATATGCAAAATATCGTGCCTGCCTTCTTGTCACTCCGTCGAGGGTTTTGTAAACCATGAACCACATTTTGGTAAAACTAACACACCTTCGTTAACGCCATAGCTATCATCAGCAACAACAGGGCTGTCTCGCGCATGTCCAGTCAGCTCCGCCATTCCAGCTGATTTCAGCTACCAACAGACATTACTGAGTAATCCATGGGTCTGTTTATTGCGTTTGTTTTTTGGTCGAATTAGCTCAGTGGTTAAGCCACGCTGCTGCTGGTCGGAATGTATGCAGTTCGAACCCGACCATGTCTTCTTGGTTGCTCCCGTCTGGGCTTGTACATTCTGGTAGTGTCTCAGCCTTCATGCTTCATTCGGATTGTATAGCAGCTCTGCATGCAAAGGCTGCCACAGCTGACTGTTTATTTTATGGCTGTCGGCGAAAATCACAATTTTGGCTTTGTTACTTTCATCTAATTTATAGGAAAAACAGTGTAGCCAGTTGAATCGTGTTTTGTGTGTTTGGGTTTGAGCTACTTGCTGGACTAGGCGACCCTTCCCTAAATTATGTCCCTTCTGCAAATTATCGTATCCCTCCGGGTTTCTGATCAAGATAATTCATCAACTTTCTATTGTTTTTATAGACATTACTATCGGAACAGTTGCATTTGCTTTGGATGTTTGTTTGCCACATAAAATTTGCATTTTAGTTAGATTTCGTTACGTAGTAAACATGAAAGACTTTGACCTGATCTTTAGGCTGCATGACCTTGGCCTGACCATTCGGGTGTAACCTTGCCAGGATTTTTTGAAGTGTAAGTTGGCCAACTATACTGCGTGACTTCACCGAAGCGGTTAACACAAGACTAGTTAGGTTTTCAAAAGCACGGTCGGCGTAAAACTTATTTTGACTTGCTTTGTGATTAGTCAAAACGGTCTCAGCCACACAATCCTTTGGACTGGGGTTTGTAATGTCCAACTTATGGGGAACTGCCTACGGATTGCTATCAACCTATCCACACGTAGCCAGTATTTACCCGCCCATTTTCATGCTGTGATACGTCCCAGAAGTGTTTGGTAATCAACCCTCGAATTTTGTTTGTCAACCAATTCTGAAACGGTGACGACTTTTCAGTCGGTTCCAAACTTTTCTGTGTTACATTGTTTTAATCCCTTGTCAGGCTCAGGTGAACGCACCTCATGCGGCCAACCGCAGCTATAAACATGCAAATTCTTACGCGTTTTTTTTAGTGTGAATTCTGGGGCTATCTGTTTACGCAAATTCTTACGCGTTTTTTTTAGTGTGAATTCTGGGGCTAATCTGTTTACCCTACCTTCGAAGCTGAACACTCATCGTTAGTTGAAATCCTCGTACTAGGAGGTCGGTTGATCATGGTTAGTGAGGACCAGTGAGGGTGCATCATGCCTCTTGTGGTTGCTTCCTTTTATGCTTTACTAGTGCCATATGTATTGAGTATAACAACACCAGGCCTATCGGCCAAAATAAAATATTAAAGCTTTTTCTTAGAGGAGCACTGTTCCTAGTGTTGCTGAAAACTGTTCGACCGGTTCCACCCTTCTCGGGGTCCCTCAGATAGACGCCGTCCATAATTATCCCCCAGTCTTGCGTTCGACTTGAACTCAAATTAAACGCAATTCGTGAATTGCACTCATTTAAAAACTAATTTGGTTTTCACCGTGCAATCAGCGGAGTCCCAGTTGAATCATTCTTATGAACCTCAGTTACTGATGAGCCTCAGAAAATAAGAAATCTGTCCTGGGCTATCGGAGAGTTTTTGGAAACCCTGAGTTGTGTTTTTTTCAGAGAACCACACTTGGATATCTGAAATATCGTGGGAATGAATATTCGGAACAACGAATGAATGCTTTAAACTCAATACATCAATTCACCTGTTTTATGTAATGGACTTTTGATTTGTAAAGCACTGTGTGCTCATCACAACCTGGGTTTACTGAAACTGCGGAGCCATACTGCTTAGTGGGCTACATCCAGGGCTGTCATACCCACTTGCAGTTGTTTGGAAATCAACCGTAATCGTTTTTGGGGGCGTCTTGTTTCTACAGTTATTTGCAATGTGGTTAACCTCTATATTGGCAGTAAAGCCATCGGTCAGATGGAATCGCGTGCTGTCGCCTTCATCTGATCTGTCAGGAACAAGGCAAAAGTTATTGATAGCTTCAAGACTGTGTATCCTGGCAGGGTATGCGACTCCAGTTTCGTGAGTTGGATGGTCATTTTGTAAAAAGTCGAACATCAACGTTTCGTATGTGAGCCCAGCAAGGTAGGTAGTCGTTAGTGTGACTTATGTCTATTGACTCACAAAGCATATTTATGCGCAGAACTCGTATTATGCTGGATGTCGGCATGAGGCTGCATGCATGAATACTCTACTCAGAGATGATGATTACTGTACCTTTGAGCACCCTGTTGACCATAACAAAGACTTTTTACGTCACTGCTGTTAAGGATCACATTTAAACGCTATTCTGTTGTATACTTTGTGTGTGTAATATCATTTCAACCCAGACTACTACTATGGCCTGCACACGCTAGTTGCACTTTGTTTACTGGTTATTGTAAATGACCTGAAAGACCAAATTTGTTGGCACTACTGTCCATCGAGTCCAGAAATTAGTCTGTATCTACGTGTATGCGCATGTGTATGTCCTTGTGTGGATGTGATATCCATGTGCTTAATAGGCGAACTGTTAAAAAAATTGGTTAACAGATTTCCAAGTCATGTTTCACTATAGGCTAGTATGATTCGACGATTTCCTCGAATAAAGACGATCATATACTGCTCATCTAGCAATGCAAGTGGCCGCTCCGAAACCCCACTCGATTCAACCTAGTTTCAGGTGAATATTTCTCGGTCATCCAAAATTGATTTAGCACAATAGCCTAGATAGAGGAACAAATCAGAAGGCCACAGTATGACTTTGTTGCACTATGCATATCAACATATACCCGTGAACAGTTCATCCACTAGTATTTACCTACTGGCCAGCGTTTTTGTTTCTTTCTTTCCCGCTATTCTTTAAAATGGGACGATATAACGGACAGTCCTGGAACCTCTGTGCGCAGTTATGTACTAACAGATTGCTAACTGTTAGTACACAGTATTATCTGTTCGAATCTAGTGGCTGAATGATTTTGCACCTATTCGTTACAAGTTTTACAGTGAGGGCTCTGGCGGGGCTACCTCTTTAGATGGCACAGATTTCCGAGGCGCTGGGTGTTTGCTTCGTCAGCTTACTTACCACAGACGCGCTACACATTACGCTTATGCTATTGGACTTCGCACAAGCTTTGTCACCTATCTGCTGTCCAAGTCAACAGTTGGTGATCTCTAACGCCACCAATATGCTCCTTGCGTGACTTTCATCTTGGTTAAGCTATCAAGATCTCACAGATACCTAAAATGGAATAATACATATTGATGTTAATGGGAGAAGTATTTCATAAGTTCTGAATGGGACGGCCAGATACACCGACAAACAGATAAGCGTCGGTGATCTATTAAGAACCCTCTCGCTCATTAAACACGTTCTACTGACCCAGCTATTGTTGGTGTCTTAACACGTCATACTTATGCATTCATACATTACGCCTTATGTGCCGGAAACCACTTCAAGAACGGTAAAACACACCTGGGATCACAATGTTGCTTGCAAGGCTTGCTTAGAAACCATAGATGCAGATCGGCCCGACTGCCACTAGGAAATTCATGAAGACAGCTTTTGGGTCGAAAACCCCGTGCTAATTCGATTTGCGATTATTTAGAGATTGTAGCTGGGGAAAGAATATGAGCCTCAATCTACATGAGGGAATATTATCACCACGAACCGACTCCATTATTGTGTAACCAAGGAAATTTTGGATAAAGACCATCCTAATTTTGGTTGAGAGATAGCTGCTAGCTTCCAGGAGAAGAATGAATTTCATGCTTCTCGAACCGGGCTAGTTTTCCAGTCCATTCCACTCGAATGATATGTTATTTGCCTTAATTGCTTCCGGCTGCATTCCTTCCCTTCCAGTTGATTTTTCATTCAGTTTTTTTCATCATTTTCTCTGATTCATCAGGCGACCGTGGGACCGTGTAATACACCAAAACCAGGTTTCTTCGATTTCAATGGGCGCAAGAAATGGTACGATTTATCCTCACGTTTATGCTAACGACAGTTCCGTGTGGGAGGTTGTATTTTCCAAACAGTTCCATGTAGAGTGTGTCTCCTTCACAACAAGTTAACAGTAATAAGCCATTGGAAACTGTCTTGGCCCAGTGGCCTATTTCTCATGACTGACGTGCACGATTACAAAGTCACATTAGAGATGGGTTCGTTAGACAGGGGGCGGCTTCATCACACTTCGAATGTGTTCTGTCGTGCAGCAGCGTTCGGAGCGTAATCGCAGTTTCCGGTGTCCATTTCTTAATAGATAAGGAATGAACAGTCATAATTGCGAATTCCAAATACGAAATGCACGGTTATTTTGTGAGAACTAAACGAATTGGATGGGGTTTTGTTTTATCGGTTCACTTGTCCACACAACAAATGGATAGCCACCTGATCAGAAACCGGTTGAATTGGACATTTACATTGGCTCACATTAGTATAATCCCTAGGGATGTAATTTGTGTTGAGAGTCAATTTGTGTACAGAATCTAGGGGTTTTTATTCCGTTGATGCCCAAGATATAGAGAAAGTATTGGCCGACTTGTATTCCGTACGTTCTGAATATCGAACTACTCCACATAGTCGGTATACTACTGTCAGATCTACGCAGAGGCCGATATATCGCCCTGCATATCATATGTCACGAGCTGTCATCAAAACATCCGTCACGTTTTGGAGCATTGCCAACTCCTTGTCTCCGTAGAGTTGTACCACATTCCCATAGCTTGGCGTCCCAATATCGGTTCTTTATCGGTTCTTTACGAAGGCTGTCATAAACGAACCAACAAGATCGTAGTTCATAGTTGAGCAGTATATTGGATGAGGATCAACAGCACTGTATGACGAAGCTGTAGGTGAAGTGAGGTACGAAGACCAAACTATGGTGTTGGAAGTCTCCTCACTATGGGATACATTCATTTCAACAACACATCGAAAAAGAAACAGTTTCGACAATCTCCAAATTTTCAAAGATGTGAATATCGCATTTTGTCCTTGCAAGGCAAGCCACAAAGAACATAATATATCTGGAGTTTATTTTCCTGAACTGTGAGTCCTCCCTGACAACATAATCCTTCATTGTTTGGTCAGGGATAACTTAACATTTACAGCATAATACTTAAACCGAGCCAAAACGGTCAGCGCATGCGCGGTCAGCAGGTGTGTGACCTTGACCTTATTCTAGTTGAGCTAACCGGACCGACCTCAACTCATCTGAAACAGGCTGACACAACAGGTGGTAGTTTATGGTTGGACGCTACTCCGGCTATGGTAGGCCGATGAGATTTCCATAAAACTGCAAAATAGTTAAGGTTGTGTGCCGCAACAAACAAGGGAAGAGCAATCGGAATATCGTGGATGTGTATGGTAGTTTGAACTAACGAGTTAATCAAGAACTAATGGTGTAAAGGCCTACGTTCTCAGGGGAAGACGTTGCAAGCAAGTAAAGGTCTCCTGTTGGATCTTGAGGGGAAATCAAAGAGTGGAGAACAACTTTCACAGTCTCACAATTCGCTGTTTTCCCCGTAACTTTAACAGTGAATTCGTCTGGTCTTGTCCACCCATTGAATTCACATATAAACTTAAGGTTTTTGCACCTCTGTTAAGTCCTGGTTTTGTTTTGAACTGAACCCCAACTTGTGCAAAATCTCGAAGCCATGAACTGCCCAGGTGATATCGAGTGATGCTTCCAATAAGTGTCATTGATTAAGCACCAACCTGGTCATTAAGTGGGTAGCGAACCCTCAGAATTTACATAGTTTTGACCGTCTTTTAGCTCCCTGGAGTGGAATATTGATGACACTGGCACCACTGTGTGACAACGATCCAAAGTAAGGGCAGTGATTGCAGTTATTCTAAGCCTAAGGCTAGATTTCCCACTTTTATCATTGGAGCAATATACAACAATTAAGCAGGCAACTCAAGCTATTTTATTTCAGTCGGACTGAAATAAGTCTGACTTGTCACATTTAGGACAGGTTGAGGCCAGTTTATGAAGCATGGTTTGGCCTCCTCATACTGAGCTTGTTTCACTGTATTTCTGCCTGTGCTACGCGGAAGGATCAGGGTACTCTATAGATGCAAAGTAGTTTGGTGTTGAGCCCAGGGAAGTTCGTAGAGTTTTCAGCAGCCTTCTGAGTAGCATATCACTTCTGCACAATATGCCTTGATATCCTGACTACTGAAACGCGAGGCAGCCACTATTTTAATACATTCATTTGGAGGATCCCATAAACAAATGATTCATTTGAGTCTTCTGTGAATACCAAGTTAGTTTTCAAACGAGTGCATTTCGTGTTCAAGTAGAATAAAGGGTTGATGGAACTCAGGGAATACGCCTAATTGATGGACCTCAAGAAAGGTGAAGCTAGTAGTAGGCTGTCCACGATGTTTCAGCAGCCTTAGGGGTAATGTCATTAAACCGCTGATGTTTACACTATGAATTTCTGATGAACGTCCACACGCGATCTGAAATGATTGGATTCCCTGTTTACTTCTTTCTGTAGGCAAGCGTGGTCGGATCTGGCTGATATGTCTGAGGACCAGGCCCGTCGAGAATACGTTTCAAAGCTGTTTGAGGTTGACCCGTCTTGGGATCCTAAGGTATGCTGTTGGATATGAACTGAATTAGTAGGTTGGTAGTAGCAACTTGTACGTTTGAAGCTTTTGGTTGCATTTGTGATTTTTTTCAACTGGTGAGGCTGTCATTCACATGTTTGTTTCAAGCAGGCACATGACAACTTGGTCGCTTGTGTTCTGTTCGAAATTTCGGACATTCACGTGTAAGCTTCGGTTACTGAGTGCTTTGTGTCCCTCGCCATACCCCCTCTTCCTTGTGGGGTCTTTTCCTCAATATAAGATTTATCTTGGCCTCAGTTGGCTGCCAGTTGATGATTCTTAGTTTGCCCGCATTTTTAAGACGTTAATCTCCTGTATGCAATTTGAGACTTGGTGTGTATTTTGACAGGCTCTTATCACTTTAAGCACGACATTAGCCGCAAGACTTGTTTTATGTTGTTAGGCCCTATTGACTAATACACACTTTTTCATGGTGCTCCACAGAATTTTCTTTCACACTGGGAAATTCGCATGTTTTTGAAAAAAAGCAAAAGGATGGGTGGTGAGTCAGTAGCAAGTATGGTGAGTTACTGACTCAAATAGAGTAAGCCACTGTTAGACTAAATCTGTTTCGCATTGAGGTTTGTTCCTATATATTGGTGAAAAGCTCATGGAAGTGTGCTCCTCTCTTTCCACCTGAGCTTGGGGTTTCGTCTGCCAGGTATTTAGACTACTTAATGATCAAAATTCTTTTTAATTCCGTTCACTAAGCTTATTGCGCGTTGCATTCGGGTTCCCTGAGTAACTAGTACATATAAAAAGGATGCAATTTTTAGTTATCTAGTCATTTCTACTTCCGTTGCGTTAGGACGATAAGCAGGCGGAACGATAAGAGATACCGATTGCACACAACCGCCCATCTACATTGTTTTGAAACAGCTGGATTTTGTACGCTCTCCAAGGAGTGGGTGCGGAATTCATTCTTGGACCAAATTCAAGTTCGCAACTATTTACAAACATGTATGAAACCTATAAGGTAAAGCAGGGTTGTGCTGAGTGGCACGAGGGAAGTTTATGCCTTCGTAAACCGATTTGTTCGCGTTCCGTTGCCAAATAATTTATGTTGAATACCGTCTCTCTTACACATGCCGTGTTAGGATGCATGTTTATGTGGTGAATCTCTTTCACACAGGATCAATCCAACAAATGTGCTATCTATGTTAGCCGAATGGTTTGTTTGGACCCAGAAAAGGTAGATGGGGACTGCCCGGATGAGAGGGACAAACCAGTTTTTCAAGCAGTCAAAGAAGGTAGAGTGGATCTGCTACAGACCATCCTACGAGACTCCCCAAATATCGTGAATGTAACAGATTCCGCAGTAAGTTATTCTAGTAAATAGTTTTTGCTTATGACGAGTCCAGGCCTTGCGCTGCTAGTTTCGCTTCGCAGGCCTTTGTATCTCACACTCGTAGCATGCGTATATTCTGCCATCCAAGTTCTCACAGCTTTTGCGACTTTCAACGATATCTTTCCTACGTTCGCTATCTTGGAGACCGGGTTTCTTCTGAACTTTTGAACTCCATGGCACCGTTTGTTGCTAATGTTTTTGCTCTGTCTTCTAGTTAACCCATACACTGCTCTACTGTCTGATCTTGATCACCCCGGCAGTACCTCAACCCTTCGATGTGCACGGCAAAGATGCACTGAAGGGATGTCGCAGCTGGAGTATTTCTCATTATAAGCAGTTTCATCCTAACCCCTAGACACGTTCCAAGAGTTTTTCCAGTTCTACAGACTCTTCATACATTGATTGCATCAGTTAGCAACCGTGGTTTTCCTCGGCAGCAGAAAGGTTCCAGTTTTCTCTGCCTTGGATCATAGGGTTTTGTTAGAAGTCGGAAATCTACTCTAGGATTGTTTGGAGGCAAGCTACATAAGCCGGATTGCCACTTCTGTTTGCTCCTTGTTCATGAGCGACTGTTTATTCCTTACCACTTTCCCACGAATCCATTCAAAGAATGCACAAGAAAGCCACGGGATGACCTCTATTTCCAGGGACCGAATAAGATGGAACAAATAACTAGGAGAAGCGTAACCTCATTCTTTGGATAGCCGACAGTATAAACTGTCGGCTATACTGTGTTTGAGATACAAGTCTTGTAAGTTGTGAGCTAATTGTCTGTGCAGTAGGTTACGTTTGGTTCGGGCGTCGGATCCAGTGTGAAAAAACATCGCCTTTCAACAGGTGAAAACAGATCGGTCCGTCGTGTTAACTGTGGCATGTCAGCAAAAGACCCAAGAACATGAGTTAGCATGAGGATGCTGTACCAACAAACTATCCAAATCGAAATGTGTGGACAGTTTTTATTCCAGTCATTGTCGATATCCACGGTAAACCAGGTCCAGCTCCATGAGGGAGAGAACTGTTGCATGCAACCGATTACTGGGTTTGGTGCCAGTTTAGCCAGTTTAGTCCAGTGTTTGTCGTTTTTATTTGTTCTGGTAGCGATTTCGCTCAAATCATATACCGGATGTGGTCTTCTCAATTCTAAGTTTTGAAGAGGTTTCAACTGCTCAATCACAAATGGTCTATTCTGCTTGCTGGCCCTTGATTGAGTAGATGTGAGGTGGGTGTTGTCGTCAATAAACATAGGTTCATGAAATAAAACCACATACGATGACCTTATTTCTGTGAGTATATTCAGTACATTCAGTATCGGTACATATGGTACCCGGGACGATGGTACGATGTATGCGCATCGCCTCATTGTATTCAAGACTTGTGCTGCTTCGTGTTTGTGTATGTGGTGTGACCAACTTGTCTAGTGTCACGTACATCATATGACCTTGATAATTCTCGCACGATCGAGGCTTGTTTACAAGTTCACAGCGAAGGTTAATCGGACTCTAGCGGTCAAGCTGAAACGGACTTTCGGTACGGTTTGTACGATTGTGAGCAATCCTTTGAATCTGTGTTAACTGGGTAGTCGGTTCTTCGAAACCCCGGTAATTCAGAGTGACTAGCACGCAAGCGATTGTTGCTTCGAGTGACACATTATCATGACAACTACGACTTCTTCGCTTAGCGATCTTTGAAAGTCCTGCAAATCCCCGCAGGGAGTCGTGGGTCAGCGAAATCGAGGGCAAGTAACACTTTCCGACTATACGTTGAGTCATGATATATTTCCATACTGGATGTATTGACGCAATACAACTCGGGAAAAAGTACATTTTTGATTTGCATTCGGTTGAAGACTTTTTCCACAGTTCATTCACCGAGTATTACCTGGAGGACAGTCCATACATACAAAAGTCTAGTTTGTTAATAACAGGAGACGTTACGCTTATGGTGGCGGTGCCCTTATCTAACTTGCTTAAGCGACCTGTTTGGAAGTTGGAAGTTGTGAGATTTGCGGAAAAACTTTTTTAAACGTCATTCTCTCTCCCCCCCTATCTCCATTGTTTGATTCACGTAAAGGTCAGCAGGTACCTTGTGGGCACAAAGTCAGATTTTTGCCTCCCCCAAATTGACCCAATCGTTCGTGAGCGGAGTTTGACCACTTGATATTCGTCAGTGGATTGGCAGGTTAAACTGAGAAAAATGACTGTAGCAACTTTTCAACGTGGGGCTTGCTTTTTTGACGAACAGCATACTTTAGTGCAAACACTCAGTTTGCGAATTGCCTCAAAGTATTTCAACTTTTCCACAGCAGATATGTAGCAGCATCACACGCTAGGTAGTTCATATCGAGCCAAGCGTGTGAATAGATTGTTACCTGTAGAGGCTCCCTATGTACCCTATTTGTGATATGCCGTTCAATGACCATTCCGAACTCAATGACTCGCAAACAGTTTATTTCGGCTTAGTATTCAAACCATCCACATACGAGACTCCACTTATATTCTTGTATTATATCCGTAATCTGTTGGCCTAAAAAGCACGGAACCACTACCGGTGTGTCATGCCAAAGCGCCCACGCATTGTTCCTAAGATGTCTGGCGAAGAATCAGAAGATGTGAAATTAAGGTCACCTGAAATGTGCAGAATGTCTATGCTTGAACACCTTTTTGGACATCACAACTTCCGAGTCGCAAAGTAGAACAACAAATTAGACTCAACTACGTGAGACTGCCAACCCGATAGCTGTTTTCTCAGCAAAACTGTACCATTCAGCAATTTTGGTATTAAGCAAAAGGAAATGCGCCCCTTTGGTTTAGCAGTTTAAGGGCGGTTAACGCATTTCACGACCTGAAGCAGTGTACGAACGATCATTTTTGTGCTCTAACAGTGCTCTGTTTTGGCCCAGCTTAAACGTGCCTTCTCGAGCTTTCAGCGCTTTGCAGCTGGTTCTAATAAAACTTAACTGGGTTACAGATACTCCGCTTTCAGAAAATGTCGGCGGATCACGCTGCAATGCAACTATGTGAATCTTCCAAAGTTAGAATTCGATTGAAGGTGGATTTTTTGAGTGGTGAATACGCTAATTTCAGGTAACGCGTTCCAAACTCCCGAGCGAGGCCATGAATCCTGATGCATATTGCACCGAGATCCATTTAAGGGGATTCGCGTCTCTGTTCATTCCTATCATAAAGAGACTGGACCTTACCGCGGTGTGATGGTTTGTGTACCTCCGCGACCCATTAAGCTATACTGGAGGGTTTCCGCGCGACACTCGCAAGGTCACGTACCAGTTTGGTCAATGGTTGGAGGTCTGACGAACCCATCTGACAAACCATCTATTCCACACACACACAAATAGACTCATGACACATCGGCCGTCGAGTGGTGCCATCAGCCGGGTCGCCCTATTCGCTGCATATAGCAGGACGAGTAGGCGAAAACAGGCTACTTCTGACGCCTTTCTTTTTTCTCTTTCACATCCTTTCTGTTGCTCTTCTCTCTCCCCAGCACTTAGGACGGATGACTCTGTTCGTCCTGCATCGGTTTTACAATCAACATCTGCGTGTCATCCGGCGCCGACATCCTCAGGCATCTCGAAATCAATCTTGAAGCTACAACGCCTAGTCTATCTGTCTGACTGCAATACCCTCAATCTGAAGCAAGCAGGACAACAAGCTGCTCTTGATGTCACACTGGACTCGCTTCACATTGATGTGTGCTGTGTATCAGGAATAAGAATTCAAGATGAAAGCAGAGTGGTTGAGCTAACCCCCCAAGCACTCTCTGCTAGCTTCCGGCTGCACAGTTCTGGCGTTCCAGAGACAGGATGTGCAGGGTTTGGTGTCATCCTGAGTCACCCTTTGATAGTCAGCTGTGCGCGATTCGTCTGGCAACGTGTGTGAAGGAGTCTCACAAGCGGGCAGTTGATCGCTGTCTTTTTGTCGTGTCTGCTAACGCCCCAACCGACTATAGCTTTGTCACTTGGAAGACAAGTTTTATGATATCCTGAATGTCCTGTTGCGGTTAGCTATGGGCTCAGATATCATTGTGTTTCCCGGAGATCTGAATGCACCAGTAGGCAGGTTTAATGCATCTGAGACTGGATTCGGTTTTCGATACGGATCGACTCAGTACGTACGTACAATTGTTTCAGCTGTGTGCTGACCGCAGACTGTTTCTATGCAGTAATAGCTTGCGGAATAGCCGACGTCATCCGGCCTCATGGTGTTCCCCAACGGCTTGCCGGCTACGAACTCCAATTAATCACATTGTCGTCAATTATTGATTTGCGGATCAGTAGCTGACTGCCGGCCGTTTTGGAGCACATTTTCGGATTCCAGTCAAGCGCTCCTTCGGAGTCTCTTCTCCCTTCGGTTTCCCGGGGTCGAGTAGGGTGCTGACAAATCACTTAGCCACTGATAGAGTGGAAGATCCGTATGTTGGATGAACTTACCAGAATAGTCTTCTAGGTTCTATTCCAAATGCTCTACTATCAGATATGAATTCATACTGGGGCGAGATCGCCACCTGTTTCCACAGTGCTGGGAGTTTTGCTTGTGGCACGGCGCTACCAGGCTCACTCAAGCGCTGGATGTCAAACCGAACAGTGGCACTGTTTAAATCCCGGAGAAATATCCCAACCGGTCCCGAACATAACTTGACGCGACGGAATATCAGACATCAAGTGAAAGTGAGGGTGCGGACCGACCGTGAAGTCTGGTGGACACTTAAAGCCAAGGAAATGGAAGAGGCTCGGGAAGCCGGTAATGCCCGAAGATTATTTCAATCGATCTGCACGACTGGCCCTCGGAAACCTTCTGTGAGCGAAGCCATCAAAGATCAGAAGGGGTTGACCATCTTGCATACAGAAAGGCGCCCCGACCGTTTGGCTGAATACATTGAACAACAGTCATCGTGGCCACCATGTTACAGTTATCTGGAGCCCACAGCTACGTCCCTGGCGCCGGTTTGACGCCTTTGGGTTACAGGCATGATCACCATCAGTTATAAGTACCGCGTGATTGCCGTACAGTGGTTTCGCCTGCCACAGTTTCATTCACCGATGATTTGGCCAGGTTTGGTAAGCAGTCGCATATTGGAGCCGGGAGCTGATATAACTGATGCGTAAATACGGGGTTGTCAGTGGACTTTTAAGAGAGAAGATTGGGCAGGGAGCTTTGCACTGAGGGCAACAACTTAGATGCACGAGTGCCATTCAGGGAGACGGCAATGACAGGCGAAGCTGAGTTTGCTGATAATGGCCTTCATAATTCCCTTCCAAGTCATTGTTTGACCTCACCTGGCTCGTTTCCACCCGTGGTGTGATTGTGTGAAAGGAAGTCAGTCGACCAGCATATGGACCTGCGCAACCTATGCAGTGTGATAAGTTCGTCTATCGCGAGTGAGTTATTTCTTCCGAGTTATTTCATTCGACGTACCTCATCATTGCTGCTCCGACGTCCCTATCAGACTCGGGCGATGCTCAGTGGTCAAACACTGAAAATAATTTGACGTCCTCGGCGCGCAACGGCCAGGTGTCTGATCTATGTAGTGATATGGAGTGCACCTCAGCACTGTAATTGAACCGTTGACAGATAAGCTCATGTCATGGATACACAACAGGTGATGCAGGTCCACAAAGGTTACTCTGGTCTTCCCAATCCGGACAGAAGTATAGTCCTTCGCAAGACCATCGGGGATGATACAGCTACCCAGGTTGACAGATTTTTGTCTGCTACCTCAATTGGCTCGTCCGCAAACATGAGTTGAGGACTCGATCCTACCGAGTCTTGCAGCAGCACTTTACACTTCTAAGGTGTGAAGCGCATGCGAAATTATTTAGGTTATTTAGTGTTTTTTGTATCACCACGGTGTCAGATCCAAGAAGAGCCATGTTGTCTGAGTACTCGATATGTGTGAGCGAACGCCACGGGAGCACTTGGGCCCCACAGATGTTGTAGAGGCTAGTAGTGAGTTTTCCATAATCGGGTCGGTGACGAATTTGAACAGGAAGGGTTGAAAGAGGACAGCCTCGCCTCACACCAATTGATGTAGTGAACCGAGAAGAGATTCCCGTATACCTTCACACTTCTACGAGAGTTGGAATACAGCGTCTTAAGGAGGGTCAATAACTCATTGGGAAGATCTTTGCTCCGCAGATACTCCCACAGGGCCTGACGGACCAGAGGCAGATTTCAAATAAAAAAGACCATCACCGTTAGTTGCTGAAAGCAGTGTAGGTATTCCAGAATCTGACATAGGTTGGAATTGTTGATGCATTCTCTTGCAGGGCGGAGCCCAGCTTGGATTTCACGGATCTCTCGTCCTGTGTTCAGTCAACCTTCGAAGATAGGAATAACTGTCGACATGCTTCATGCAGCAGGCACTTTCTCTTCGTTCCGTATCGCACCATTGAGCTTTCTTGGTGGATCACAAGGGGTTCTCTATCTTCTTTGAAAAGGACTGGATATATACCATCCGGTCCTGATACCTTGTAACGTTGGAGTACCGTTATTGCGTACTTTATTTCTTCTGAAGGACGATTAAGGTTTACATTACATTCGCCCGTATGAACTGTCTCCAGGTGTGTTGCAAGAGGCCAGCTAAACCGTCCTTCGAAGTGTTTGGCTAATCTTCCCAGTCGGCGTTTTTTGGGATCGTTTCACTGATATCTGCATTCCTAGGACCAGTCGATATAGAGCACAACTGTTTCCGGTAGCTAAAGGTTTTATCTCCCTAGATTTCGATGTTCACGAGGGCTCCTACTCCTTCATTAGACTCTTCACTGTTTGGCCTTTGACGGATTTGCGTGCGCCGTCGTACTCATTGCCGGCTAGTACGGATTTTCTGGCATCAATCAGGACTAGCGATCTCGACGATATGCAGTGGTTATTTGATTGTTTCACACTTCATCCACGTGCTCACTAAAAGCACAGTGTTGGTCTACCGTAGAGCTGTTGAGCTAGCTCAGATCGATAGTATTTAGCTATGGTATTTCTTCGAAGCTGGTGGATTGACATACTTCTTGATGACTTGCGAGGGCCTGAAGGGAAACGAACTCTCAGGCCTGCACGCTCCATGGCGTGATCGGAATCAAGTGATGTGCCTCAGAAGGAACGGCACTCTTGAATTGTGGCTCTCCACCGGTAATTGATGACCAAGTTATCCACTTGGTTGCCGCTAAGCCACATGATGTGAATATCTATACTGAAAGTTCGTACTGGCCAGAAACATTTGATGATTACACCACAACTGGAGAAGTCGCCCTCCGTTGCCTGTGCGACGAGTATCGACTCCGAATCGACCGCCCAAATGTGATTCCAAGGGGCTCGGACGACCGAATCGGGCATTCCTATCAGCCGCAAGGATGAGAGTACTAGCGGTTCTTGCTCGACGAATGGGCCCGGATATCTCTCAGTAGAAAGTATCCTTCTCAGCGTCAAAAATGCACTCTATTGGGGTGTACGTCTACACTATAAACGGATACCGTTTTTGATATTCAAAGGTATTGAGCTTGACTGAGCTGGATAACCGAAAGGTGCAAAGACGACTGTTCACTGAAATGCAAACCAGCAAAGCGCGTTCAGTTCTAGGGCTGAGTGCAACTCACACATTATGTATTCTATGAGTCATCGATTCTGGATCATCGGAGTGAGAAATTTGAAAGAGCTGATTTCCACTTTGGCGTTTCAAGATTCATAAACACGCTTGGGTCTTGTGTGCATGTTTCAGACACGCAACATAAATTTTAAGAGAGTAAAAGGTTTCGGCGAGTGTTGCCTGTTTGCGAATTCGACATAGAGTACGGTCATTAAAAGATCCTATGTAGAAGGGATCTCGTGGGTTCAACAAGGTATTTTGTTTATCGATACTAGGCAGCGGGTTACATGAATCACATTGGTCAGATAACTGACAGTCAGGTGACTCAGCAGCGTTTGCTTGTGTGCTGGGAAGGGATTAGGGATGGGCATCGGTGGATAAAGAGCTATTCGGGTAATTGATACTCTCCGGTTGCCCAGGTCGAGAAAGGGGGCTTGATGGAGGTATTCCACCTTGGGCCTTTGACTCGAAGGTCTGACCCAGAAGGCATTGAGAGGATCTAGGGTTTCGTACTAGGACCCTGCCTCCAACCTGTGACTCAAAAGTCTGACCCGCAAGGTAGTGGGCAGTGGGGTTTTCTTTCATTTCCTTTCTCAGAACCGATAACCCAATAGTCTGACTTGCTAGGTGACAGGAAGCTAGCCTAACCCGGGGGCACAGCGAGTAAAGCATTAGTGTCTCTCTCCTGACGCGGCTGCGCGTAACAGATGCCTTTTGAGTGGTACCGGACTCTTTAGTTTCAAAAGTACTTCGACCGTACTGAATAATGTGTCGGCGGTCACATTCGATCGTTGGGGGATCGGAATGTGTGGCTCTCAAGGCCGACCTTTTCTAGCCCTTCCTTCTTCGGGGGAAGGCAGCATTTTTCTGTCCATGAACATGGACATGCTGGTCGCTTGGGAGAAACAACTTACTGGCCTTCATACCCCTATTGCAGAGTACAGTACAGCTTTACCCCCAGACTACGTCGTAGTACAGTTACTCGTAGTACAATGTTTAGTCTGACTGCTCCCTTTTGGCTCTCCTGGCATGGTTGCACCTCGTGGAACGAAGTTCTAGCCAGTTTAGCCCGCGGGAATTTTGAACACTCAAATCCGATCACAACATCAAGGTAGCAGCTTTAGGTCAGGATAGGTTACAGGACGAAATAAACAGTTCACCAGAAGTGCCGTATCGAATTTGGGTAAAAACAACTAAACCAAGGGTTGTCCTCATTATTTACCTTAGTTTAGTGCATTTACCTGAAATCAATTCTGTTGACACCTTATGTCTACAACAGCTTATGAGCGTCATTGAGATGGAGATAAATATCATCGTGGATAAACATGAATTTTCCGAAATTTATTCGACTGAGTAGCCCAAACTTCGTGTCTTCCGTAATCAGTGCACTTATTTGCCGTAGGACGACGAAATTATAGAGACACCGTTGTTGTGGCACCCTGCTTATGACTGTTTGGCCAGTTCATAAATGCTGTGGTCTACGATGGGGCACGTTTTGGTCGCGTTCAGTCACTCAGCGACGCAAAAAGTTAACCGGTAGTGATTTCAGTTGAAAACTTCTCTGAGTAGTTAGAGATGTGAGCAAGACCTGGTTGTCCGGAACTTGATGTCTATGACTACCAAGTTTTGGGAGTTCGTCCATACAGCTATGGAGTGAGTGCGCGTATTCTTGATCGTCCTAACGCACAACATTGGTCACCTCTTAGGCGTGCATTGCTCCACCTTTCTAAAAGGGAGGAATTATACGCAACTACATTACACTTGCTAATAAACAAATAAATGTAACAGATAAAATTTGAAAGGATCGGTGACATTCGGTTCTGTTCTGTCTTGATTGTTCAAATCGCTTTGTCCCATACCGCTGTGGGGTCTGCAGTTTACCGATGTGGTGGCAGTGTGGTGCTCAAGGTTTTGCTCCTGAATCACCATGAATGATGTCATATTCATCCTCCGCTCTTTTCATGTGGTGGGTGATGTAGCCACTCTGAATACTCGGAGTACTTTGTATTGTTTGGTCCAGAGACGGTTCAGAAATAGACCCATGTGAGCATTTATCCAAATTGATTACTTCCCAAGTTATTCTTAGGTATTCTAAGCACCTGCGATTCAAGGATAGGAATTTTAGTTTAGTAATGAACAAGACGAAGTTGCTCGAAATCGAGAATATCTTGTGAATCAAAGCATGAACGTAGTCTTCCAACTCAATTCCGTCGGTGAACAGGAGCTTCTGCGACAGCGATTGCAGTTCTCTCTGAGTTTATGCATTTCAGTTTGCCTCTGTTTAAATTTTGACAGTGAATCGTGCCTGATCGGACTCTTGGACCAGATTACCAACTTCCTTTCACGTTACTTGTCCGTTCTACTCATTATCCATGGTTGTCTCAGCAAAGTTTTGTACACTTGTCTGTCACACAGTTAACGTTGATAATCACACAGCCCGTTGTGACCGGTACTGTTTCCCAGACCTGCACTGAACGTAATACGTAGCAATAACGTTAACATGAGGAGTGGGTGGTGCCTACTTGGTTGACCTCACTCCGCAGTACGATCAGAAGCTTTGACAAAATCACTTCAGGCATACAAGTGTGTGTTGCTCGCAAACAAGAACGCACGGAGCATTGTGTAGTTATATTTACTAAAAGAAGACCTTGTCCCACGCCTTCTCTTTTCTGCCCACGTGCTAATAAAAAGAAATGCGCGTTTCGGCATCCACCGTGGGCCTCCTCGATGCGTCTTTTGATTATTTGTAATCCATAACACGTTTGTTTCGTACAAGCTACACTTTCTCTTGATGAACAAACTACCATCAAGCCTTGTTTCTCCAAGGCAAGGTTTCACCGTTAGGGAGCGAGAAATGATCCCCTTCGACGGTTTGGTTCGTCTCTCTAAAGAAGTTTGTTGGGAGACGAATGACCGTATACTGAAGCTGTTTACCCACTTTTGTCGATTACTTTTTTTCAGATGATGACACCACTTCATTGGGCCTCTGATCGCGGATACACAGAAATAATCTCCACTCTGCTTGCTCACTCAGCAGATGTTAATGCTAGAGATAAGGATAACCAAACTCCGCTGCATTACGGTAAGGCACGTTATTTCCCCAATTACAATGCTCCTATCTTGCAGCTTGTGCTTGCGGTCACTTGAGCGGTGCAAAACAGCTACTGCAGGCCGGTGCGGACCCTAATGCCAAAGATGCTGATGGCATGAGTCCCTTGGAGCTAGCTGAGGACCAGTTCCGATCCGAACTAATGTCAACCTAGGATGCATTTACTTTCCGGTTCCTTCCCTGTTTTTTTACTGGACATACAAATATTTTTGAAATTATCTGTTTTCGTTTATCTGTCACTTCGTCATACCAAAATGCCGATGTGCACTGTGATATTCAGATTGCTCTTCCACCGCCTGTGAGTTTTACCCAGGTCATGTAGGATTTCGCCTGATCCACGTATCCAGGTCGAGGCAAAAATAGTGATTGATACTGTTCTCACACCCGTCACACTTGTGTAACGCTGGAATGGTGGAGTAGTTAGGTCACTAGGTTTCTATTGTCGAAACTACTGGCCAGTAAAGCCAGTAGTCGCAACTTTCTCTTCTGTACTACCGAGTTCCAATTCTGGAGTTGATGGTTAGCACAGAAGTCTTCTTCAAGAGAAGGTGCTGCGCAAAAATAGAGTTCTTCCCGGGGACATCTCTTCTAAGAGGTGGATTACTGCGTTTTGCTGGCGCTTCATTCTTTCAAACAATTCAGCCCTATTTTTTCCGACTGACCGACATATCGGTCGTTCCTACGGTCAGAAATTCTAGGGAGGCCTCTTTTCTGATCTGGATGCTTTCTTTCACGTGTGATGTGACTTATCTCGAACTGATCGCATAAATATATACTAAGGCAGTTACGAACAGACGCCAGCCAATCTATCTGTGGTGAGTCGACGCAGGGATCAATCGAACGACACTGTCTGGGAACAAAATAACTGTATACACGCCTGAGCTATTTGCCCGTTTAATTAGCTGGGCCAAGGGCTTATTAAGAGAGTCATTCTCCCAGACTACCAGCCGCACCGGGCGCCTAAATAATGCGCACATTAGATTTGTGAAATTTTTTTCCGGATCACTCGTTTTAACCATATTCCTCCGATTCTAACACGATGACCATGGTCCTGTCCCTCCAAATGAGAAAACAACTGGATTTAAGCTTCGGTTTTATAGGCACCGTCAGTAGTGTAGACGTTTGAACCATGAACTGGAAAGTCCCGACAGGTGGGGGAAATCGGTCAATGTAACCAGAAAGTTGCTGAGTTGTACTTGGAGTTTTCAGCGCTCAAAATGAGAACGTTTTCACGTGCCTAGGCATAATATCTCAGGTTCATTAGGATATGATGGTGTTTGTACGCCCTACTCACATAAAAAAGGTCCTTGGTTGAGACCTAAACAGCGAGAGGTATGCATTCCTGAAAAGCAGCCATCTTAGCACCTGCACGCTGCTATCCGTAATCGAACATTCGGACGATCGGTATCCGCGGACTGGAATCGATTTCTCGGAAACTACAGTGTTTTCAAGGTTACCACTTCATAGTTAAGAATGTCTATGTATATTGCTTTTATATGTAAATTCTCTGTACGGTTGATTTGTTTAATTGAGCGAATCTTCAAGGTCAACAATTACGCCTAATGAAATAAAATGTCGCGACTTGTGGTAAAACGTGAACCGCTTACAGTGGGCGAAATTTTCAGGTGTTTTTATAGCTATAATAATTTATGAAACTTGCCAGAGCCTACATTGTACGCGCGAGAGTATCACTCCTGTAGCCAAATTTTTCCCTCTTCTACTCGAATAGACGGATACCGAATTCTGTGTTTTCGAAACACGACAAATGCTATTCCTTGTAATAACCGAGGAATACTGGTACCAGCTATGATAAGTATAAGGCTTGCAGACGATTGTCTATATCCATAGGTCGAGTGCCATGATTCACTGATGTAGTCGTAGAATTATTCAGGCGCTGTTTACTGGCAGCAGAGTTCTTCATTGCAAGTGGTGAAACACAGCAGGCATTCAAAAACCGGCCCTGGGGAGTTGACAGATAGTTCGCGGCTAGGGATGTACACGGTGAGATGCTCATAACATCAACCGTTAAATCCCAACGTAAATGTAGGAGGCTATTGCTGTCACTATACACTACTGAGAACTTAGCTGACGCACAGGACTAAGATTCAGCTAGGGGTTCGTGGTGCCCAATAAACTGGCCGGATGCAGCCTACGTCGATCAAAGTGGACAGCTGAACGAATGTAGCTGATCCCAGTTTCTCAACAAACATCTTGGACGTGCGCCAAACAAATAAGAAGGGCGAACAATTAAAACAAATTAAAAAGAACAGGCAGATTATGGTGTTTTTTGGTTTGATCATACAGCAAAAGTTCGACATTTTTACGCAAAAGTTTTTTCGACACACGAAGGACTTGGAGAAAAGTGCATCTGCCGAACAAACATAGACGGGCATTCACCAGGCTGTTGGCTCTGTTTATTCTACCTCGCAGCAGTCGTTCCCAACCTGGTTCGCACCTTGCGTCTCGTTAATTTCATCCTCTAAGTTTTGACGAACTAAGTTTTTTTTACCATTATGGACGCTGCACTTGGCAAATAAAAGCAACTCGGTTTACTACTATTATTGCATTTGTGTTTCGCCAATGTGACGACAAAGAATAAGAACCCTATAAAATTCTTTTTATGAAGAATTTATCTGTCAATGACAAGCTTGCGTCAGGCAGTTTTGTGCCTGAAAGGCCGATCTCAAGCTAGGTCTGTAGCTAGTACGCGAAACTATCGACAGGAAGTCCGTGGCTCGAATCCAACAACATCTTTTTGATGGCTTCATTCTAGCTAAGACAACCTGGCCTCACCTCAACCTTCCTGCTTCCTTTGAGTCGCATGGCAGCTGCGCTTCGAAAAGGTGGTACAGCTGAACGATTATTCTTTATTACCTGAAATGGTACAACGAACGCAGTTTTAGCCTCCAATTCACCCCATTATTTCGTTCTAATCAAAATGTCGGTACAGATGACAGCAGCGCCTAAAATGAAGTGATTCTCACAGGAATCTGCACCAGGGTAACTCGTCTTAGACCAAGTAGACGGACTTGTACAAAAATATGAGACAACATGTGATGGCTCAACAGAGTTACCAGTTGAATGGCGGAGTGGCGAGCAAGAGCGACGTGATGGGTGAGGAACCTGTAACGATGGATCGGAGTCATCCGTATGACGAACGGAACGCACGGCTTTCACCTCATTCAGTGGCTTATGCATGTGACAGCTTTCTTAATCCTCCGGTTGCTCGTTGGTGAGTTTGGGCGACGACCTACAGTGAATGGTTGTTATCTTTTCTGCGTTTTGTCCCGTTGGTGTCCTTGGGTCGATAAACTTGCTTTGGTCTGGACACGTCTTCAGGCCTCAACCTTTGTATTGTATGTGATCCGGGAGTTTGTGAAGTGTCGACGTGACGGAGAATTCCTAAACGAAATCACGCTGGACCAGATTTTTCTGCAACAGCTTACCATTTCACCAGCTTGGGATTTCATTACCAAACCGCATTATGCAGCATGTCCTGCAATACCCAAAGCAGACGCACATGTGCAAGCAATACCCAACAGTACCAAGTGGGTAGTGGACAAGGGGAAAAATGAGTAAGGAGGAATATTACTCTGAGAGGGCGGGCGAGGCTAGTTTTATAGCCAAAGTCTCCATTCCTGTATGAACCAATGAAATTTTTCTCTGAGGGGTCTATTCCTTCCATTGAGCCTTTTACAACGTCAATCCGCTTTCAAAGATAATTCCAATGGGTTATTTTCTGCCTTTCGTGTACCGTGTATCCGCACTACACAGCTCACGTTACGGATGGAGCCTCACTGATACGACGTGAAGGAAAATGCGCCGAAATGCTCTGCTGAGTGAGAAAACCATATTAATCCAGCCACTGATTTCTTGAGTCAGGTTCGGATATCTAAACCCCCTTGGTCAGAGTGACTGGTGAACTGAGGTGATAAAACTGAACGTAAATCGCTATAGTCTAAAAAGCTCCGTCCCCAAGATTTGTGCATCCAGTTTGCCTTTCGCAGGCAATCAATTCGGTGTAGATATTAGCTCATAACGTATATATATATATATATATATATATATATATATATATATATATTAGATAGGTTTGTACTACAACTGATGAAGGCTTAACTGGAGGCTCACACCAACTAGTGTCCACCGTTAGGTTCATCGGTGTCCATGAGCTTAAGTGGAGAGAGGGTAAACGTGGCTGCATGTCGGGTACACTCCTTGCAAAAGCCGCTCACATTCTCAGCTTGCTTAATGTTGGTTCCTCTGCATGGATTCATTGCTCTCAAAATAAAACGCTTTGATTATCACCAGTTGATTAGAACTTACTTCACAACCTATACATTTATATCTTGTTTTCGATCGGCACTTTTTCTGGCAAGGACTAGTAGAAAGCTGTTTGGATTAGCTAACTAAGACCCATCAAACTTTTGTTGTTCCAGTCATGTACCGAAAATAGGCCATCTTCCCATAACATACATTGAGTTATCACTCACTGTTTGAGATCATTACACTGCCATTCACATGGAACGATACGGGCAGTAGAATCCTAAAGTAGTGGTTAAGAAGTATGAATATTGAATTAATGAGCCAGTTTGTCGCCGGAACTCGGAGTAGCTGGGGTCGTTAGTGCCCCAACGTGGTTTGTGTCCATGTAGCATATTACAGCGTCAAAGCTCATAGGAAAGGATTCCTATCGGTCAGTTGGTAGACACACAATTGGAAGGGGTTTAAATGTGATCTTAGTCTGCTGTTGCGATAGATAGTCGGGTTCGAACCACAGACTTTCCGGTCAGTAAATCCGCGCTCTAACTACTGAGCCATCCCCGGTCCTGAAAAGTGACGCGCTTCAATAATTTCTTGTCAAGTCGAAGGCATTTATATCGTTCTTTGCCACGTACATTGAGTACGCTGTGACAACAAATTGACCTTTGTGCTTGCTTGAAAACAGACCAAATGAAGACTCATTCTGGAACGAAAACGGACGACTCACACGTTGGACAGGTCGAATACTGGTGGACCAAAATGACTCACATTTCACATCTCAGAACTTTCAGCAAATTAACGTTGGCATGCTTTTCAGCACACCAGTGAACTGTCTATACGGTCAGGTGATCCGAAATTTTGACATTGGCCTTTTTACCACAAGAATTTAGGCTCTTCTTTCCTGTCTGACCATATTCCGTCGAGATACATGACGCAAACAGGACAGACTGCGGGATGCTACCATCCCGTTTCCATTTCGACAGTCACACAATAAACGACTAAGATTCTACAACTGAATTAGTAATCGGATCATGGACAAGACCATTCGGTATGTAAATCAAGCTCATTGCACTTGGTCATCATTGCTTCCCTCAACAGAAGCACGTTTGGGATAGCATTATGAAACAACACTGAATAATGCTCTGGGGTCAACCCAGCCTTGGTCGAGTTTTCAGTCATCTGACTCAAGTGATTTGGTACGCGTTCCATGGCGCATTCACATAGGCCCCGCGACAGCATGCTAGTTGTGACGCGATGTGCGAGGTTGGTTAGATATCTTGCGTTCGTTAGGCCTTCTCCCCCTCAATTTGAATTGCCCCTGTGTAACAGCAGGAATACCCGGGCGGCTGGATAAATGATATCGACTGCAGCGCAGAGTTTTTGTTTAGAAGCTGTGGCAAAGTGGTCTTATTTGAAATGCAGTCCAATGAGAATATCTCTCTCCTTTGACGCGTGTATTTTTCCTGGTTGTGAACGTGATCTACTGTGGAAGGCAAAACATTCGGTTAAAATGTCTTCATTCCGACGCGAAGCAAACGCATATATTCGTCTGGTATACTGAAACGAACTTTGGATCACACCAGACCTCTTTTGAAAGCCTTTGAAGTAGAACGAAAGAATTATAAATATTGCGCAGTTCATTTTTGTCTACGGTACTGTGAACGTCCAAGATTGCCGTATTGTCTTCTGATTAACAAAAACTTGTGACTATCGTTATTTTTTGTTCCAAGAGAAACAGGATAGTTGAGGCGCCCATTTAGAATATGCGCCAAAAATTGGCCAAACTAAGCCCGTTTGTTAAAAGCCAAGTATCTCCGGCATCTCGTAATCAGCTGTAAAATTAAACAATGGAAGCGGTACATGAGAGTTCCTTAGTTATCTACCTACTAAGTGTTTTTGTATTTCTAGATACATGGTTCACAATGTGTGCAAGCTGGAAGAAGTCTCTGGCACAATGTTGAGTTGGTAGAATATCCACCCCCCATCGGGTATGTATGCAATGTCATGCATACACAAAACTGGTGCGTAGTATGGACCTCGGATGGAGTGAAAGTTACATTCTCGCAGCGTGTGTTTGGATTGTCAGTGCTGCAAACAACCCACTGGGACCCGTCGACACAAAAACACTCCCAAGGTTCGCAAAGTTGGAATCCTGCTGAGACAAGACATAACGTCACGGTTATTCGGATTGATTCCAGAACATCTTTCAATGCATTGTTCCATAATCCTGGCCCGAGCATGTTGGCGTTCAGCCAAGCAGTGGTCGTCAATCACCATGGGCCAGGCAAGCAAAAGACAGAAGTGTGCGATTTGCACATGCATTGACTGTGTCCATTAGCTAATCACCATTTCGGTCATAAGATCTTGACAGTTTTTAGTGTGCGACTGTCAAAATGAGTTCGGGATGTTAACATTCCGCAGTTGTGGAAATGGACGGAATGGAACGGGATTTTTCAAGTTGCCCAGGTTTCTTGCGCGTAGATTATGCTATGGGTGGGTTGTTGTGCAAGTATTTTATTCCCCAATGCTTCCTAATGAGATTACTTTAGTCTGTTTCGATTTATGAAAACTGAGGAACTAGGGTCCTAAACATGGTCCTGGTTTATCATATCATCTGCAAATTCTTTCATACCTGTCTGAGAACTGGGATTTGTAGTGACTGTGCAGTAATTTCCTTACTGGACTACTCCCCACAAGCTTCATTCGTATAGACTTACCATGAAAAGGTATCGTTTTTCATCAATGCGTGGTACTCCGCAATGTCCCATATATGGAAATGATTTTTCAGTGTGCGTTGAGTTGAGACACGGTCTGTCTTTCTGGACTGCTTTTGGTTTTTTATACTTATTTATTAGCATGTACGTTCATTTTTCAGTTTCACTAACTTATCAACGTTTGGATAGCCACATTCCTTCGGCCGTGTAAAATTTCGAAGTAGTTGTTGCGTCTGCTCCAAGGAAGTTCGGAAAATAATAATGGGCACTCATTTTGCATAGTGCATAGAAAATGTCTTCGGTGAAATCTATCTCACAAGTGAGTTGCTCCAGGGTTTGCCTCACGAATCATCTCCAAGTCAAAACCTATAGGTAGTCTAAGAGAACTAAACTTCCTTCAAACTACTTATGCAGTCAGATCCTCATCAGAACGGATTTTATGTATTCGGGTGGTCAAAAGTATACACTGCTTTCTATTCGTTTTTGAGGTTACCTGACGACAAGAATGTATTGGACCGGGAGATTTTCTTCAACCTACAAATATTAGGAGTGGCATATTCACAAAATACGTTACTGGAACTTCGCAGAGTTCAGTAGAGATAGAATGTTAGCACAGTCCAGGTAGGGAGGCGGTTCCGAAACGGTGGCCTGCAAAACCTCGGCCTGCCTCTACATATTGTCTAAGTCGAAACTATTCCTTCCTGCTACAAAACAGGAACATTTGAACAACATATTCTTAAGTATAACTGTGCAACCAGTTTGAATGGAGATGAGTCTTACAACTGAGTGGTGCATTGCAATAAGTCCTCCGATGGTAATGTTAGTTTACTATTGGGTTACAAGCTCACTTGGCTGGACTTCGATCCCCTGCATTAGTGGTGTGTGCGTGCTTATTGTTTAGAAGACTTGTGCCACAGGAGTTGCGCTCCTTAACTTTCAATGTCATCCTGTCCTATACATTGACACGTCCGCATGCATATAACACTAGTTGCAGTCAGCTGACGGGTGTGTCCTTAGCTAAGTAATCTAGTAGGAAAATGCCACTATTTTGGAGGTGTAGTGTGTGAGAAAAAGCCTGGTAGAAAACATTAGGCGCCGTGCATACCAAGTCCAGCATCAAACATAATTTGATGTGCGCTCCGTTTTACAGCCAATTTCCCTTGAGAACTTTACCAGTGCCCGTACTCCCGTATCCATATTCAAGCTTTCCTTGAAGAGACGGGTCCTTATTTCAGTGATTCGTCCCAACTTATTCCAATGTGAATGCTCGGGACTGGTAAAACTCTGGTCGGCTAGCTGGGCCTTTCTGGTATAAATGTTTTGTCACCAGCAAATGTGACATTATAAGTATGTCGTAAATTATCGTTACGTGATTCTTTGGCGGTACTTCGGTGTGTCCTGTTGACAGAGGAGTACTTCGATTATGCCTGGTCGTTTGAATAGTCGCTCTTGATCCACCCACTGATTGACCAGCGTGCAGGTGAACTTTGGTCTTGAGCATTCCATAAGTGCCTACGGAGAAACTTACTTCCGAAATTGACCGAACATAGACCGGCAATAGACCATCCGTGTGTCTGGGTACTGACTAAGCAACATGGTCTACGAAGAATGGAACTAATCATCACAAAGAAAGCACGAAAGCCTTAAACGAAAGCATGATAAACTGCTGTACTTTCATCGGCCCACAATGATTTGCAAAAATTGGATGGACCACATCAGAATTCGGTTAAAATTAGAAGAAAAACTGGGGAAACTCACGAGGAAGGTTAAACTCCCCAACGGCGACGGTTGGGTTCAAAAATCTGTCTAGCTCACCCGCCAATGCGATTGAAAAAATATACTCAAAGCTCCCAACTTCAACGTGGAAAACTTCAGTGGACAAATATTAACGCATAAAAATAACCCCATCGGGACTACCGATTCCATTTTTCGGCCGGAGCGGTAATGCAGAAATTGCAGCGCATGTTATCATCAATAATTAATCCCATATTTCGGCCTCGTCACGTGAAAAACCTTTTCGTCATTAAAGAATGGATTACAGTAGACAGCACACTATACCTGAAGATATCAACCTTACTGGTGAATTTGAAGGGTACAGTCAGCTACTGAACGTACTTATTAGCAGGCTTTCGCAAAGAGATCTTCAATCTTGCTTCATTGGGAAGAATACATGCGGACCAAGTACCAAATACCCGGTGGACCACATAGTAAGCTGCCTCCACAATTTGTTCGACGTTACATTGGAGTTGAAATAATGTGAGAAGTCTCTCTAGATCAAATACAGTGGCTGTCCACGGAACTTTAGAAGAAGACTCAGCGACGGTACCGGACAACTACGACACAAACAAACAACCAAACCAGTTGTCCTACGGCACAAAATAAATTTATTTGAAATCTCAGCAAGGCCACCATAACCCAGGGTAATCCTGGCGTAACGGTGATACTACTGACGGGGAGGCATGCGAGTAGTATGTGTTCTTGTAAATTCGCTTTGCGTCTCTTGAAAAGCGAGATCTGTTGCGGAATTTGTGGAGCTGCTTTGTAGCACTTGCTTCTATTTGAGCAGTGAATGATTGGAGTCAATGAATATCTAGGAAAGTTCAAGAAGACGCGTTCAGCAGAAGATGAATGTCCAATTTTTGTAAATAAGATACAAATAAGAGTTCTGCTTCTCTGTCCAATACTCTGTAACTGGTCAGCCGGCATTTTCCAATAAATAACTCCGCAGTGAAGGCCTTCTTCCTTTCGCTGGTAGCATTATACAAGGATGCAAGTGGAGGAAAATTTCTGGTGCGTCCCATCTTTGTTGTCATTTGACAAAATACTCGGAATGCCATTACCACAGTGTTAGGTGGCTTGTGTTTCAAAATGCAATTTGACTCCAACCTTCTACACCTCGAGTGGTATGTATCTTTCACAGTGACTTCTGGTATATGTGTATAAGACACTACAAAGATGGTAATTTGTCAACTGTAGGTTTGTGCGACCATAGGGTTAAATTCCAAGTGGTATGTATCTGAGAATAACGAGAAACCATTGTTTAAAAATCTGACGGGAAAAGATTAGAACCAGAACTACTTTACGTCACACGCGAGCTTTGAATAAAACTCAGTCCTGGTTGAATACATAGTTATTTGGGAACGTGGTCGGGCTGACCACGATCCTATTGTTTTTTACCGAGCCTGATTTCCAACGTGTCATTGATGTTGATGATTGTTTCGATGGTGAAAAAATAATCAAATGATATGTTGAAGCGTGGGCAGGTACTATCACATACTTTGTTGACTCTGTTGCGGTTGCCTTCATATCCATCACGTGAAATGCAAAGTGACCTTCGGAATCGAACTTTGGGGTTCATTATTGGCCTAAGTTGTGCCTAATTTGTTCACAGGCTTAGATTGCCATCAGAAAAGTGGTATGTGAGCGAGCTAGGCTGTGACAATACGTCGCTTCACAATGCAAGTCCGCTCATTCTTACTCCAACTGGTTGTCGTTGTTTTATGCTGTCTGACTCAGTATAAATTGGTCAAACTCACTTGTGCAGTTAAATACTGGGAACCGTTTATTTACAATGGTGATGTGATGCTTGGAGTTTTTGTACCCATACACAGTCTTTGGGAATCCTCGCCTAGCCAGGAACCGGAAGTGACAATTTTGGGTTTCAAAGTGAGTCTGCTTGATTGTGCATACGACAAATTTGATCGGATAGCGGTTGTTTGGCCACTGTCATGCTTTCAGGGCGGCTGTTTGACTAGTGACCTCGTCGTTCTAATGTACGTGTTGGGTTTATTGATTGTCAGCTGAGGTTGATAGTAAACATAACGTAAGCTTTCTGGTCATAGAATAAGACCAGGTAGATGAACAATGGATACTCGACTAACTTTTCTCTTAATGGAAGTGCAGTAGAGCTTTTACCAGGCTGGTGGAGGAACCAGACAAACTGTTATAGAGTATCTTCTCCAAGCAGTGGCCCTAGAGCTCGCTCATTCATATAACCTATCACTACGCTTGACGCGGACGGGAGATTTCTCGATCCTTAAGGCCTTCGAAGACGAATGCCAAAGAATGCCAAAAAAGATATTTTGCGAATTGCTTAGTTGCTCTTTGAAGTCTTACCAACTTTCCCGGATCACGGCTTGTTACTGGCGATGTCCTCAATGTTTCTGTGGTTCTGTGCGTCCATTGCTCTCTCGTGCGTACCTGTTTCCATCACGCAAACTATAGACCGACAGTTGATCACTCATCTGCAGTGTATTTACTATTTATGTTAGTTGAATGGCTCAAAAGGTTGCATACAGAGCAATCTTGCAAAGAATAACACGATCAAGGTTCTTCCTTAGTTTGATTTTGTTGGCTAACCAACGGCTCCGCCGAACTTCTGTTTGGTGAAAAATATCATGTTGTAGAATCCATCACTTACGTTTGTGCTTGGTTCACAGGAGGAACTAGCTAGGTTAAGAAACTAATCCTTGACCAATAAATTTGGAGGTGCTACGCCTGCAAACTTCCGTCTTTGAATGTACTTAGTTTGTCAGCTAAACTAAGCTAGATTGTCTTGATGGCGACTGAATGCGTCAGTCAACGCGTGTTTAATGGTCTCTGATACGAAAAGCATAAAATTTCTTTTCTTTCAAGAATTTGACGACAGAATGCATCACAAATAAAATTCAATTACAAATATCGCGTTTTTTGTTTCTTTTTCCAGTTCCTGGAGGCGATTTTATCTACTATAGATGCGATAAATTCTCGCAAAAACTATCTGAATTACACCCTGGGTGCGATTGTTTTTGACTCCTTCAGTAATGCAGAAATCGCGCTGCGACAATCGCTAAGCTTCATCGGAGTGAGTACCAACTATGCAAACACACGTACTACAAAACAGCCTTTTAGAATTTTTTGTTGTTCAAGCAACGTACTGTTTTGTGAAGAGGTTCTGGTTCGAAATCCAAAATCGGTGCCTAACAGTCAACCAGAAAATATCAGCTCAAACTATGACAGAACTACAAATTGCCTACCTAAATTTAGATATATTGTTCACAAGTCAATATTTTCTTCCCAAAATGCGTGCTTAGATCATCCTACACGAGACAACAGTTAGGAGGCTCAGTGTGAACTAAAATAATAGTTGAAGAAACCAATAGCCCCTTGATAAAGCCTGTGGCAAACGGATGACGAACAGTGCTAACTATATGTGTACTGGGACGTCAAGCAAACGATAGCAGATAGTTTAAAAAACATTGTGCGGAACATGTTATTTGCATTACATGTATCTACTGTATCGTGTTTTATGTGTGTGTGATCCCACCCTTTGAATGTTATCATCTGAATGTTTAGAGCAGGTTGACTCTGGTATCATAATTCGGGCATTCCATTTTAGCCTACGACTCTAACTTAATCTGAGCAAGATGCTAGTGAATGCCCTTAAGTCCTTTGGACGCTGCCAGGGTACCTAGTATGCGAAGTGAATCCCCTGTAATTTTGGCGCTTTGCAGTCAAACGTCACCTCTATAACAGATTCGATTCTGAACGATGAAGTGGAACTTTTAAATGATTAGTCGAAAATTTTCGCTACCAACTCTGCTCGTGCAGTTACTTACAATTCAAGGCTTTTGTAACACTTAGCTTTTAGGTGGAAATTGTGTTATCATTAGATCTATCTGTGTGGGTCTAGATTGAACATCAGACCCACTCGGCCATTCCACTTCCTCAATCCGTATTAGATTTCTGTTCATACCACCCCATCCCTTGTACCCTGTAAATTATTATATTTTTCTCACTTCTCATTGTTACACACATCCGACGGCTTTCCTTCTAACTCTCGTCCTTTTGACGCTGATTGCCTACTATCAATTTTTCTACCACTAAGTACTCAGTTTGATGAGATTAGGTGACATTACACGGATCCAGGTAGTCTTGCTAGAATCCTTTTCGTAAATCTGTCACCTGGATTCACTGCTTTCTCGAAGTGTCCTTTTTCGGAAGCCAGGAAGAAACTAGATTTGTTCCAAGGGAAAGCACCCGGAATACATATATAGGGTGTAAAGGGCTGGCATCCGAAATCGATGTGCCAGTCGACAGTGGTCAGACCACTAAACCCGTGCATAGTAGAAAAACCACAGACGGTTCTCAATAAGCTGAGAAACCTGCTGAATGAAAGCCCTAGGTGATGATATAGAACAAAAGGAAGAGAATCAGTGTGCGAACATGCCGAGGCAAGTCGCAAAACGTCAGCCAGCCTAAACTTCATGGCATAAAAATTTTACCAGTTACCTGTTGATTCTAGATACCGGCCTCTTCCTTCAATTTGTTACGCTCCTACTTAATATCGCAACTCAGTGCAATATGGTGCAAGCGTTACCGAGAGCTGCCGATTACAGCATTGTCCAGATGGTAATGGATACCTTAGACGTATTCCATCCATCATATGTTTAATGGTAATGTTGTTCTTAGGCTGATATTGTTGAACGAGTAGGGCAACATGCTGTGTACTTTTGAATTTCAAGCTTTGGCACTTCTCAAGACAGAGCCAACAAACGTTTCAGTCACTTGTTCTTGCCTGAATTGGTTAGTACCATTCCTATGCAAGACGGTGAACCAAATACATTGTCAAATAAGATCAGTCAACCTAATCAGGCGTGATTATCTTATCCTTTGATTCTCAAGGCAGTTATACACAGTGAGTCTGGATAAAAGAAATTCCTGGTTAGCTCTGCTGTCGAACATGGCGTATTCTAATTGAGACACTGTTGATTTGTTCAATTCAATAACCAGTCAAAATGTAACTCCATCAGTTTGCGGAGCGGACGAAACTACAGGTGAGAACTAACGTTACCTTCGGCCTGAAAATCTCTGCGAAATTCCAGAGAATTTGAAATGTTTAAGGTAGTTATGAAGGTAACAGTTACGCGAGAACCAATTAACAACTGACGGGTGGTAGTCACCCAGCAACGCGATGTTAAAAGTTACAAACGCTATTTTAGAACACTCAGGAGTTGTGATCCTGGCTCTCAGGTGGAGTCAGCTAGGTTTTCTATGCTTCCAAGTTGAGGGCCGGAGAATACGACGGTAATGCCTCATAAAGCTGGTGGCTACACGCTTTCATTCTCAACGTAGCAATTTTGGCTCTTTCATCCGCACGAAAAGGTGCGTTTAGATGGGAAGACGTGTAATCGCACGACTGACTGAGAACGTTATACTCGCCTTAGCCTATATATCGAGGAAAGTAAACTGACAATGATGTTACAAGGCAATGATAGTTTGACGATGAACAGATTAACTGAAAGGAAAAAGTAGATGGAGACGCAAACTCCCATATAAACCTTCAGTCTGTCACTTATGCTTACTACTGGTTGACTGTGTGTAAATTTATTTTGCCTGATAGTGTACAACAACTTTTACCTTACAAAGAATAAGCAAACGTGAGATACACTCATTTTCAAACAAATTAGGTTTTGCGAGAGACTTATCTGGAACCCAGCTGAATCTTTCGTTTATGATGTTGCATACCATTACACCTGACCTATGGAAAAGAGAGCGGCTGTTCGTCTCTTAATTATGCTCGTCAGTACCACATACTTTTGGGTTCGATCCACATAGCAAAAAATTGCTACAAGCATAACATGAAAAAGCGAATTATTATACTACGATCGTAGATGTCACTTCACAATTCACATTAGCGGCATGGTATGCAGGTCTCAGATAGAGATAACGATGAATGTGGGCACAACAGCGAAGAACGCAAGCTAGGGTGAAATGCAAGCGGAATGTTCCCGCCAAAAGTCAATTTCATGACGGCAAACCATTCCCTTCCCGAGACGCTTGTTTTCGGGAATGGGTGATCTATGCATTCGAAGATGGGTTTGGGCTTCCTTTAAATGTAACTTCTTACTGAAAACTCATCCGAAAGTGTTTTTTGATCATAGGGTCCTACATCCACCTGGGACGAACAGCAAATCATTCGACCACGCTCTAAATCAATAGTCGGCCCAGCTATAAGGAACCGTGTTCTGATCACTCCATCTGGTTCAGAGATGAAAGATACAGATGTAATAAATGTTTTTGTGAAACGACAACTCAGTGAAGTTTGCTCGCCCAATGACAAGGTCAATAACAACGCCTCCTCTTGCGTGGTTTATGAACTCACAAGAAATTTGCCTATCGCCCCCGAGGCTCCTCAGTGACCCCTTCTTGGGAATGAGCCCACGGAATCTAAAATGTAGAACCTGTTGGAGTTGAATAAAGCATTTATCGGGGTACGCAGAGAGCTGGGCTGAGTGATCTAAGAGCTGACGTGGTCCAGAAAATTCTGGCAGATTTTCATTAGATTGAACCAACCACAGTAAGCATACCGATGACACAAGGTGTACCAGAATGCACAGGTGCTCGCCTTTTTGACAATGTATCTACACTAGTTGTTCACTCCAGCGGTTTACCTTTCAACGCACCTGTGTGCCTACAAATGTGCCTTTATTTTTCCAGCTGAATATAAGCAGCTTTTGTGGTCCTGTGTGCGGACGCGTAGACCCACCCCCTGTAGAGGAGAAGCCCATTACAGCGTTAATCGGTCCGGCCTACAGTGACGTGTCGCTTTCGGTGGCTAGCCTGTTGAAGTTGTTTGCTGTTCCACAAGTGAGTTTTTGTTCATTCTTATGTATATATCGCCCCCCCCAAAGGATAAGTAATGATGCTGGATATATACGTCGCACTGATCTCCAGAAAAAATCTCATCTCAGTCACAATAATAAACACATTATTGTTGATCATTGTCTGCCTGGACTGGTAAGCTAGAAGGTCAGAACAAATACTTAGGATAGGGGCGAGATGTCCCAAGTGGTTAGAGCGCGAATTTACTGACCGGAAGCTTCATGGTGCGAACCCGACATCTGCCTCTCGACTTCCTCTGTCTAGGCTTGAGCAACCTGGCAGTATCCCAGCTCTCGTGCAACCTTTGGCTGGCATGGCAGTTAGGCACCGAAAGTGCGCCAAAGCTGAACGAAGTAAGATATCCTCTGGCATTCATCCAGGCAGCACCACCTAGGGTCGTCGCTGATAGAATGGAAGCCGTCACACAGAACAGAAGAGAATCCCAGTTAACCTCATTGTCAAGGTCAATGCTGCATATAATAGCTTTTAGTTTAGAGTCATCAGGACCGACCCCCAACGAAAAACTGTAGTCTTGGTTAGTGTTTGAAATCTGGAGAAAATTTTCTCCTTACTTCCACTTGACTAATTCGATCATATTGTGAGAACCCTCAATCGGGGTAATCTGAGTATGGGAGCACGTGAGGAGTAAAAACGGACTGTACGAATTAGCTTGCCAAATTTCCGGAACCACAGACATGATCCCGGATTGCAATCGAACCACCCAAACATAAAATGAAGTTTTAAAGCGCACCGTTTGGAGTGCTTTTCTTCCTGTATATTTGCTACCAAAGCGAATCTGTCGGCTCTTGAAAATAAGGATCGGAACTACCCCTAACTCTGTCAAGTACTGAGTTCACATTGTGACTTGACTTAGTTTATAATATAATTATAATAGGCACTTGGAATGTAAACTGACTAATCCCAAAGTTTCCTCATATTTACCTGCCTAAAATGGCAAAATCCTTTTGAAACCCCGGGAGTGGCTCTCTTCATGCATAACTAAACATGTGACTAGAACACACATCAAAATTGCTCGCTGAATGTCTCAACAAATACAGTGTTGCATTATGGCTCGAGTAGTATGTCACCAACAGATTTTACAGAAAATGTGATGTTTTTTCTCTACATTTCTAAACAGCCAAAATGCTAAATGTTCCATGGTGTTATTTTCTTATAAGCGCTCACACGTTGTCAGGTAGATTTAGCAACAAAACAGTAATTCTTGTTTCCCTAAGAAGCTGAATATTGGTTTTCTGGAAACTTTCTAATAGACCACAACGTGTTTCGTGCTCCTGGGGGTCACCTGGTAGGCGTAGTCCCCGATTTTTCATGTAATTCATATGCTACTTGAACCCAAATTGTATGAATTTTTCAAGACAAACTCATTTCATCAATAGCTTAGCCTCAATGAGAAACCCGGGTGAATCCCTGTTGGATGATGACAATCTTAAGGACCGAAACGGGTGCCAGTCAGTTCAACTATTACAAAGATATCAAAGGTAGGCAGCCTTAGGTAGAGTGGCCGGTCCGTTTTTTCCGGAAATTGAATAACGAGGTGGTTTGGAGGTGAAATCATACTGTTTCCTGTGGCGTGCTTAAGAACCGTAGGCTGTTTCCACCAGGTGACATGTGTCATCAGGTTTTGGAAGAAGCGACGAAATTTTCCTCCATAAGTCCGGCCTCCGAAATCACATGCCCCGATCACTCAAGGGTTGACATTGACCAGAATTCTCATGTAGCATTACACTTCTGGGACAGACGTTGAGGTCGATAGATTGGTACCCGGTGCCAGAATAGGCCCCTATTTCCAATCCTACTTGTCATAGCCACTTCCTCACACATGGTACCAACCAACGAGGCAAAGATGACAAGTCCCCCACAGCTTCGGACCTGGAACTTGAGAACTCTGCTGCATAAGAAAGGAGAGTAAAGGCGATGCACAGGCATACGAAGACCGAATCCTGAGACAAAGAAACAGGTATATATACATATAATAAAACCCATATACGTCCTCTGTCGGCCAATCATGAACTTCTCACTACGAATGGAATCCAGTGGACTGCCCATTGCAACCCAGTCTGCTTGAGTTCGCAAGTGTCCGTCAAACAAAAGTGTAGTTCTGTGAGCACATTTTAACGTGTCTATTAACTAGTCACTGAGATAGGAATCAGCTGAATGTGCCAGCGTTTCTAGCGTGCAAACTGTTTTGGAGAAGAAGACTGGGTAGATGGGAAGAGATTAAGTCCATCAGCTTTTGTAAGCTAGCAGTATCTCCCCGATCAGCTGTTGCGATATTATCATGCTGCAGATGATCGAATTGCCCGGAGGGGTGCTGATATGTACAGCTGCACATATTTTGGACTGTAATCAGACCCAAGATTTGTTCAAGTAATAAAAAAATGTTTATAGGGCTCTGCTGAACCGAATTGCTGATCTTTAATGCGACGGACTCGAATGGCAAGTGTTGCCATCCAACGGCGCTACGTAGAAGCATCAGTGGTGACATATGTAATGATTTCTCGTAGAAACGTGCTAGACTGATTGTGCCGAATTGAAGCTACTTCATTCTAGATTACAACAAAGTGACTGTTGATATCATCCGGTTTTCCGCTCTATGAGATCCCACTTCCATGGCTTAGGCATGAGAGCATTTGATATACGGATGGTTCCTTCAACAAGTTGGCCTCCCCTGGTAGGCTCGATATCATTACAATATGCATCAGCGGTCAAAACAGTAGTGTTCTTTGGTGAAGGGTGGCCGCTTCTGAATGGGTCCCATCCAGTGAGGGACAGCTGTACCTATGACAATCTGGAATTCTGGTGGATGTGCTAGCGTCGTGCTGAAACACCAGTGAGGAGCAGTGAGCCACTGTAATGGTTATGATCCCTTCAGTCATTTTTGAGAACTGCACTAAATAGGATTTGTTGGGTTCTTGATTAGTTGTACTACTTTTCTGCTTTCAGGTCAGCTACTATTCTGCTGCTCCAAAACTGAGTATGCCTGGAAGATATCCGACATTCTATCGCACAATACCTAGTGTCAGAGATGCCATAAAGACGATAGTGCATCTACTGGGGTGAGTTATCACAAACGCTTTAACTTCCACCAATATGCCTGACGTTTACAACACAAAATCGCCTGTGTGTCATTGATTAGAAGCAGTTAGTATGCCGAAAAGCAAGGAACACTCCAGCTCTTTTATCTTTCCTGGGAATGAGCACACGGAAACCTTAAGGATGCTGTGGGTGACCGATGAGCGCCTTGTTGTCTTATCAACTAATTCTCAGTGCCAGTGACTTTTTAAAATGCATCGGTTTCAACCGGTGGTTTGGCCATGAATCCTAAGAGGATACCAGCTTAGAGTCAGATGAAATTTTCACATGCCTTGAATTGACATAAAAGGAAGCACTATGCTAACCGGACGATAGCGCCATCCGGACTCGTGTCAGATAGCTTCAGATTTTATCAGTGATATCCACTGATTACTTAGATAGAAAAACAACGTCACTGAACGGTCGTATTGCAGGTGATAGCAAAACACAGTGGGGAAGATCTAGGTGCGAAATAAGATGGAGAATTAGGCTCTTCAGATAGATAGTTGCATGTCGTGCAAACAACCTCAAGATAGTTTGCGATAGATTGGATGGTATACTCAACTACGTAAGGTAAAAACTAAAATCCCACACTTGCATTGTGATTTCCTCTCAAACACCGTCTGCTGTTTGGTGCAGGAACGTAAACCTCGATTTGTGAATGATCCCCGCACGTACACGCATTCCATCAAGTACTATCCACGAATTAGCGTTCTATTCATGTTCTTCCTCCAAAGCGCTGAGCACATGCTTTTCTCGGTGCCTTTCTATATCTGCCGATGGTCTTATCACGAATGCGAGCTTCCCCACAAGGCTTGGCATTCAAACTGTGTTTGCGAACAACAGAACCCAGTTTTTCATACCAAAAGCGTGTCCTATTCAACTCCTCTGACTACAATATCGTAGCCGTTTCCGGCGAGGTGGAAGAATAGTCACGACTTTGTTTATTTGTCCAACATTTTGGGAGCTAGAGTGAACGGCATAACTCGAGAGGACTTTAAACTATCTACGGAGCTGTTAGTTCAGGTTTCTACCTCCAACAATCACGATCATTCTTAGTGCTCGCTGGAACAGCAAACACTAATCTTTCCTTTGGACCGTTACTAAATAGAACAAGATTAATCAAAAGAATACAGATAGTCTTTTTCGAATAACATGCACCTTCATCTAAGGTCTAAAAGCTCACTGATCACGTGTAGTTCATGGAGTTGAACAAAATAGAGATGAAGTGTTTGGATGTCATCCATAGTGATACGCCATTTAGCAGTTTACTGTGGAATTAAGAAGGTCATAAGTAGGTCGTGTCTCAAACTGTTACCGGAGCAGATTCAACCGCGAATTTCCTGATGATCCAACGCTGGTGCTTCCTATAAAAATGCAACTCAGTGTCATCTTCGCAGGTAAATTAGTTTGAAAAGGAAAACAATGTTCTCTAGCATCCTCTTATTCGTACTTCCCGACTAGTACAACAATTCCATCAATGAACCAGTGTCTCCCCTTTGGGAAGATTGCCCATGGCTTGTTGTTCATATGGTGAACATACGTGTCAAAAGTAAAGAACCACAGCATACTCATGCACCCTTCTGACAGTATTAAAAGACACCGTCTATCTCCTAAAGTAACAAACTGTTGTTCTCAATGGTCTCACCCAAATGATAGTGGAACGTGTGTTGTTACTTCCCATCCATTACCGCCATTAATATCCCATTCAAAAACTGGAGAAAAGACCACTCAGAAAACGTCAACCCATCTTCTAGTTTCGAGACAACCTTCATCACAGTCAGATAACCATCCTTTTAATCATTCAGTCTGAAGCTCTTATCTGTGTTCATAAATTTTATTATGAGGGTTCCAACAACAAAGTTATCCTACTGCGTGTGGTAATCACGTACCCGGACTCTGGTTCCTTTGAAATGGATAGCTGCAATTAAGTGAAGTTACTGTACAACACTCCTAGACATTGTGAAACTTTAACGACTGGTCGTGCTGACATTGATGCCTGATCATATTTTTCTTTTGGATCACTTTCGGATACTCAGTCACTCCTAACATTTTCTTATCAGAAGCGGTTTTCACCTGTAGAACACAACTCAAACGCTGCGTGTTTTAGTCCCTATAGAGAATATGTTATTTCCTATATGATCCAACAACTTACTGCCATAATTTCATTGAATACTCGCTTACTGGCGAGGAATCTTACCAGATTATTCGTTTTTCTCCCATAGAGATTTCATTTCGGTTGCTGTTTTTTCACAGGTTATCATACAATAGTTTATACTGTTGTGACTCCTTTTTGCTTTAAATTTACCCTCTGGGGCGTAAAGCATGTTCTTACGGGGCCTGAAACGATGAGAAGTGGTCGGAAACAGGCTTCACTTATTATCTGATAGATACTTGCAACGATAACCTGTCGAAAGAGTTTCAGTTTCAGGACCATTTGCGAACTAGAATACTTTGCACCGATGACAATTCTTTGGTTCCTTAACATCTTAGCTTTGCTTACTTTATTTCACGTCTTACCATTTTTCCTCTAGGACAATCAGTCCGTAAACATATTGGTTCTACCAGCTTCTAACCGACAGTAAGACGTTACACTTGTCTTTGTTTGAGTTTTGAAACCTACCTGGTGTGTCGGTCACCGAGTGACAGAAAGTAAGGCACGCATGTACCTGCGGTTTATGTCACTGAGGCTTAACAAAGAATCGATGTTTTCAGGCTCAAAGTCCATTTTGACTTTCGGAACCGAACGCCATATGAACACTTTATAAATACGTGAAAAAATTCAAGTGAAAAACTAGAAAAAATGAAAGGTGAGATTTTAATGGTAGCTAGTTAGTGGTCCCATGTCATAACATGCATAACATATAGTTTCAGGGAAGTCAGATAAGCTGTCGGCGGATGTATTGCCGGACAACCTTTCCCTTTTAACACCAAAACTTAGTCAAGCTAGGTGGATAAGTTACTAGGTTGAGCGAGTCTTGGAGCAGTCAGAGAACAAATTTGTAAGATTTCTGATGACAAGTCGACGTGATCAACGCTGGGTGTCAGCCTGAATTTCCGTTTGCTGGTTAGTGTGGGTGACTGACACTTGCGATAGATTGGTTATGAAGGACTGTCTTCAAGTTTTGCTGTTTGGACCTTGCTTTTCCGATCTGGGACACCTTAATGGAATATTCCTCTTGGGCGTCGTTCGCAGATTTCTTCGGTCTACGTTCACCAAGGTTTACCAGGACAAGTGGATTGAGTTAGGCGGGGAAAAGGAGTGGATCTTACTATGCTTGACTTTGTACTTTAAACTGGAAGCATCCCATTAATAACTACACATCGTCTCTTGTCATCTCGGCCCATCTAAAACCGCTCTCCGGACAACTGCCAGTTCTGTGCCCTCTATTCTATTCAGGCTTCCGTAACGTATAAACATTCTCTTCAGGGGGATTCAAAGGTAGGCTTTAATCTAACCGACATTCAACTCTGAACGTTACTTCAAATTCCAGGAAGCAAGACCACGGCTTAGTGAGTGTCGCATGAATTGTTTATTGTAGACGGAGGACACATAATAGTTGTGCAAATCGATAGCAAGCGACTGTTATCTGCGCCAGGAATATCCGATCTATTCTCGCGTTTGAGGAAAATTTTTCGAACGATTAACGCTGAATGAGCTGAAAGATTTTGTGACATTTTTCGTGCACGACGTCATCTATAGGCTGTAGTTGGACTAAAATTTATCAATAACTAACCCATAGTTATTGACACTACGAAAAATAGACGTCAGTGTCTTGGTTAAATATCGGAATTCACGAATGCAAACGTCAATTGAACTTAAAATGCTTGAAAGTTTGGGCGGTTGAGTAAAGTCTGAATTAAAAAATTGTCAATTTCTAACTTTGCAGAGCAAATTTGGATATGGGTTTTCAATCGATTATTGGAAAGTATTCATCGCTTAGAACTCATCCAACAACCATGTAGTATTTTGTGGTTATACAACTATAGTGAAAACAGCAACGTTGAGCTTTCAGTGAGGGGGTTTTATTCTGCAAATGTTCATCTATAGGATGTCTGTGACCTAAGGTAAAGACCGCACCGTGTTCCGACTATGAGCATTGTGTGGTCGACTGTTGACCATATTCGAACTCAGTGAGCAACAACAATCATTCGACCGGCGAGTTAACCAGAACAGTCAAGAAACCGAGTGTTCTCACAACGAGCCAGGTGACTGGAATCAGCTTGGACCATTTCAACAAAGGTCACAGTGTGAGAAACGGAGAAGTTAGGGTCTGGGCTCTCTCAGCCAGCCAATGGATGAGGGCCAATAACGACCATATCGGAGATTAGATCTGTGTTATCCAATCAGCACATAAACTGACGAACCAGTTAATACCACCGTGGAGCCAAAGAAGCAGCCACAGGTCTTTGTTTAGTAGCGCGGATAATCCTTCAATGGTCACTGAGGACAGCAAAAGAACCCCACTTAGAATGAACCCGAAGTAATCGAAAATTGAGGTAGATGCAAAAATATTAAATCACAGCAAACAATTTGCTTGAAATAATCTGAAGAGCATTGCTTTGCACGCACTTCCTCAAGCATATCCAGGTTTACTAGTAGACCTGAAATCACATGAGTAGAATAAGACAGCCGTAAGCTCTTATAATAAGCCCACACTGAGTTCACTAATTTAGCGGCTATTATAGGTGTACTTCGTATATGGTTAAGACAGACATTAACATATGACTTCAACGTCTTCTGAACAACGTGACTATACGCTAATCACGGTTGATGGAAGTTAGATAGTTCGGAAGAATCGTACATGTTAATTTTGAAGAAACCCTTAAAACATTATGCCAGCCGCTATAAATTAGTAGGCTCAAACGACAGCGAGTGAGTCACTCGGTAAATTTCTGGTTGGTAAGGTAAGAAACTTTCTTATTGTGGTAATTTCCATCAATGAGGAATCTTCCTGTGAAGAAAGGAATAAACCTGGAGGTTTCCGTTACTCCTCACTGTGAATCTTCTTCTACATGTTTAATAAACAAACCTCTGACAGCCATCCTATCCCAGTCGAAAATATCAAACGCTGAAAAAATTACGTGGGACTGAGAGCTCTCACCGTAGGTATGCAAACTGGGAGCTACAGAATCATGTGTGCGTTTCGGGGAGTCAGAATATGAAGTCGTTAAGCTCTAAAGAAAAAAATACGGGAAATATTGCATAGCTTGTTAACTTAAGAATGACAGCACATCAACTTGAACGTAGCCACCATTGAAACTGACCGGTCATCTTGCAGTTTGTTTGGACTCGTATGTCGAAAACCTTACCATCCGCATAAGCTCAGTGGTCTTCCTGCTCCACGAAAAATCAGCACGCATTCGTACACGGAGCGAAGTCTGGGCTGAGTTCATTATCCGGTGTTTTTCAGTGAATATTTTGCCAGCAAACGGAGATACGGGATAGATACATGGTAGCCAAAAATATACGCTCATTCAACAGACCAGTTTGACGTGAGAACCACGAAAGACCCATGGGGATACACGTTATGAACACTAAATGCCAGTTAATATTCTACCAAGAAATAGCAAAACCTACCGCATTGTCGTTGAGTATTGACACAGTCAGAGAAAGCGCACCGAATCAACTCAATTGTTTCCCACTTCTGTTGGATTCACTCTCATTTGTAGAGAGGATCATTTTCGAAAATATATTATCCTTACTTGCACGATCCTCTCTTTTGGCATTTCCGGGTACACCACCTTGTGAAGTAATGACCATGGGTTCCTTGAAAGTCAGATAATTTCATGAGAGGCCTGGTAAAACGGTGACTAGATGAAATAACGAGCAATTACACTACTAAGTCAACATATATCTTCAAACATGAGCGAGAGCGCGTCCTCCAACCTTCTTATTTCAGTGTATATCATTGGAACTACGTGAACGTGATAGTAGATAATTCCGACTATGGGGAGTCCAATCACGGCGTACTGTTGGAAATGCTCAGAAATAGCAATCATACTTTATGTATTGACAAAAGAATCCAGCTGAGCGATGGTCATACGGACATGTGGGAGATGGATCAAACTATGAGCGAGTTACTGAATTCTTCCGCTGCAGGTGAGTGTTGGTAACTCGTTAAACTCTTCGTTGGTCATGAGTTCAATGATCCGCGAGATTGTATACAGCCTATCAGTGCATATCCAGACAAGCTTCAACAAGATATTTCTAACGTAAATTTCATCTGGATATTGAAATAGTACTGTCCTCTTGAAATAGCTCACTCAGTTAAGAATGGAACTGAAGGGAAGTTCAATGAGGTTAAATACAGCAGTTCTTCCTTATGCAAATTTCTCTCAGAACAGATAAAATCCCTTTTTCTCATGCGGGTGATTTCGCATTCGTGGATATGCATAAGCACGGGACATACAGCAAAGCATCCATGGACCCGCATCTCACTACCGGGCTACTTCCAAAATTTGTGGGCAGTTATTTTAGTCTTTTACACGGACTAGCTTTGAAGAAGTAAATCACGTGGAAACGCTCCAACCGATTGCCGCCGCACTGGTAACCCTTGGATCAAGGGAGATAAAGTGATGTAATTGTATTCACATCCGGTAGTTCGGTATTTTCTCTATTCTAAGATTTTCAAAAAAGACCTAAAAAGTTCTGCCGGATATGTGATGGAACTGCTGGACACATGCAATGACCAGACGGTCTCAGTAGAGAATAAGTCGACACAAGAAAAGTAAAATGGAGGGGGTGCCGGAGTTCTCCAGAGCTATTATCGTCGAGCAGCACTAGGAGGCTAACTTTTGATTTTTACTGTCGGTTGGCCAACACCAATTAGCAAGCTGTAGGTTTGCGTCAAGCAACAGAAACCACCGGAAAAGAAGGTATTTGGAGATAACTGCCTCCTGCATCAGAAGGACTTGAAGTAGAAGGTTCAGCAGATTTATTAGGGTAGTCAGGACGGCGCATCTTGCCTCTGATTGAGGCTCACTGACTGTGGTTACTGGTTCACCGACATCCAGTGGAACGAGGTCGAACGCGGATATCTTCACGCAGTCTCAGTCGCTGAGTGAAACCTTTGGTAGTTGATATAGTTATTTGGACAAGAAGTCTTTTCCAGTCTACCTGAGCGATATTCGTCATGAGTGGACACTTAGGTGATAAGAAATTCACAATAAGCTTTGTACACACCGACTTACCCTCGGTCAGATGTTGGTTCCTTAGGAGAACTTTGTTCTATATTATTCTAGGTTGTGAGAATGGCTATCCAAAAGGACAAATACAACTTTGGGGGTGGTGACTATTTGGCCTGGAATCTAGAAACAGCTGGTTCGTCATCTTCTCGTCATTTCACACGTTACACAAGCTTTAGAGCTTTACGCGTTTCATTCCCTTCCCTCCGTTACGTAGACTAGTCGAGGGGGCAGTTTGCAACCAACCTAGATGGAGAACAAAGTGATGTCGCTCTTCACCAAGTATAAATAACTTTTTATGGAGGCATCCTGACTCTGGATCTCGTACTCTTTTATTAGATCCACGATTTATTTCCTCGAGGACTGATATCTCCCCCTAAAAATGACCACAAGCCAAATAGCATCACGCAGTGGTGGAACCCAAATGTCCCTTTGGTGTGGACTCACCGGAATAATTACGCCAGAACGACCGTTCAAACTAGAGTGGTGTGACTACGAACAAAAATACCTATCCCGCAAAACCCCAAAATTGCAAATGTGAATAATCTAACTGATTGAAATTCCTGAAGTCAAAACTCGATACCTTATGGTTTTACCACTTGGCACGTTTGCATGTGCAGTGCACAACATTTCTAACCAACAACTCTTTGAGTTCTAAGGCTGAAATCATCAACTGAATGTTGGTTATGTAGAATGCTCCAGTAAATTACTGGTTTAGCGGATAGGGTTTTGGAAAAAAACATGCGAGAAATATATGATTACTCAACATTTGTAACCAAGGTAAATTACAGATGTGCCCGTTGTCCGTCGTCTTATGTGTGGAGAGTCCGTTTTATGCACTTTTGGCAAATCATAGTATCTCCTCCGTATATTGAGTATAGGTGCATGTGAATATCACCATGCTTGACCGATATCGTGCTTCAGTTGTTGTAAGTTTCTTGTTGAGCCGACGTTTCATCTTACTGAGGTCCGACCTTCCAGAACGAGAAGCTTCCCTTTGTAATGATCCCACTAATCTGTGTACGTTTATCCAAAAATCTGTCAATTGTTCTACACCTGTCTTGATGTCGAATTTACGTAAACGACGAGGCAAGTGAACAGTTCAGTTCAAGCTAACGTCTTCTCGTTCCAAACAAGTTCATATGAAAACTAGAGGAATGCAATTTTTTTATGCGTTCTATTTTTTGTGCTGTCAGATATCACAGACACACCGTTTCTCAAGAGTAAGCTTCCGTGAAATTCATTACTACATCTTTTCAGTTAACCTGATCTTGTGTTCCGCACATCTTGGGGATTTGGCCCTGAAAGCTGTGCAGAGGTGGCCACATGAGAAGCGCGATCGTTTCCTTTGGATTGGCACAAACACAATAGAACCAGATTTTCCCATGCTGCGGCCGAATCAAACCGCCCAAAACGAAGGTGAACGAACGAGTTTCAAAAATATCAATAATGTACTTCTCGTCCTTCCACGCTTGCGATATTCGGATGAGCTCGAAGCATATAGTGTGAGGTATGGAAACGCACTGGATGTACAGTGTTTCCTTTTTAATCAGTTTTCAAACGACTTACATGGGATCTGCGTACACTGCCCCCAATTTGAAAGTAAGGGACTCCCGGCAGCTTCTGTCTGTTTTGGCGGGTCGCTTCCAAATCGTGCAGGGGGACTTGGACATGAATTATCATTTCTGCAGTCTGCAGTTAGTGAGGCAACTAAAGACTTCAGATTGAGATTTGCTTCAATCCAGTCCTTGTCCAGTGATTTATTTCTCCAAAACCATATGTCATTTGACATCAGGCCATTCCTGGTGTCAACCAAGTTGTTGATTAACAGCGTGGAAATCGCTTTTGTCCCACAAGTTTTTGAGGGGAGTATGGCAGGATTGCATCCAGTCGTTTGATCTTTTGTTGAATTGCTTAAACTGCATTTCTTTGAGCGAGTTTGGTTAATGAGTTTATCACAGTAGCACAATTTTAAAGAGTCCGTCAACAATGCCTGCTTGATTCTCAGTATTTTAGTTTGCACAGTATTCTAATTGCGATCAGAACCTTATATTGCTTTGAAAAAAACAAGCGTCTTCTTGGCTTCTGGTTGTATGGCAGCAGCATCAGTGTTAGCACTGATGTCTTTGATGATGATGATGATGATTCGTGACTCTTAAAATTGTCATAGGTTTTTATGAAACTATTTCATAAAAAACGGCCTCATTTATCTGAGTACAATGAACGACATCGGAGATTGTCGCTCATTTGCCGAGTCGATATCCTAGGTCCTCTCATAATGTATGCATTCTGCAAAAGTCACTTGATACATCACAACCCCATGTTGCATCATCGGCTGCACATGTAACATTCGAGCTAGATACTTTGAACGAGAGATCTGGCTGGATTCAGCTGAGTCTCCCGTCAGAACAAAGTCCGCGTGCAAATGAGAGTAGTTAGTACACGTAACCTGTTTCAGGCGGTCAATAACTGTACCCGAGAGATAGTCGCCTGGTGAGGTAGTCGGGAATATTATTGGAAATCTAGTACGTAAAATAAGCTAGCATTCAGAATACTGGGTGAATATTTCAGGCATTGGTTTGGTTGGCCATCTGTCACCCTCCCTATGTCCTTCGTTTAATTCATTCAAATTAAGGACTGGTGTGTTAGTTTAGTCCCTCCCTCGGTTATAAACTTGTTTCAAGATAATATGAAAAATTAAACCAAACATCATTTCAGAAGAGCTTGGTAAACAATCGGTAGTTTTTATTTGGGCAACGTTACTTTTTCCAATTGATTTAAACCAAACATGTCTGACTGAACTAGCAGTGTCTGTTTGGCTGTATACAGAGATGGCCGGTGATGGGCAGATCATGCCTCGCGAAGTAGTAAATCTATCAATGGCTCTTCAGCTAACTACTTTACCTGGCTAAAACCTTGTCCTGTTTGCCAATCTATTTCCATCATACTCCATGGGATTAGTAAACTTCGCGACCCTCGGACAGGGTTTACCTAACCTGTTGTACAAATTCAAAGCATTCCATTCAAAATCTGCTGTAGGTTTTTGCATGTTAGTGACCGATATTTTTTTTACTCGGACGCATGGGCGAAGCAATTATTATCCAGCGTAGGGCGTTGTGTGGCTATTGTGACACGGCGACACAGCTCGCATTTTAATAAAGCACATGATGACGCCTCAGTTAGTTCCGTTTCATTTCATGTCAAATCAGTAGGAGAGAAAATTTCCCACATGAACGCTGAACACAACGCCATTTTTCTCGTGTAAATGAGCATGGAAGCAGCTGACAAAGTCCCTGAAATAGTTTGTTTTCAACAACCTTCCCCACTTTGTCAGGGCATCTTAATGGCATTTTCGTTTGTACAGAAATAGCTGTTGATTGTGTTCAGCAGCCTAACCACTTCACATACCTAACTGTAAGAAGTAACACTATCTAGCTGCATATACACCTGAGCTAACTTGGGCCAAAATTCATAGGTATTTCAGACTGTCGATAAAGTTTTCCTCAGCTCTGCAAAAGTTCCTGGAGTTCCCCATGCTTATCTCAGGGTTCATAATCCATCCAACCAACCAAATGTCTTGTTACCCAGCACCGTTTCTTCTCCCCTACAATTCAGTCTCAACCGATCCTACGGACAGAACACATGGCGTGAGGAGTATCTTATGTGGGAATGTTCCTGTATTCCGAACGGAACTGTGACCACGTATAAGGACCCGATCGGATGTACGGAAGAGCGAGAACAGCAGTGCGTTAGCTTGTTGAACGATGGTCAGTTTACTGAGGGTTTCCTGCATTCCAAATCCTTGATTGTGGAGTATTAGACCGACGGAAATACTCGTGGGTATAATACTACTACTTCCATAATGATAGTAATAAGTTTCTCGTGTTTTGTTTAATGCAATAGTCACACAGACTGCAGTTTGTTTCAGCTAAGAAAGATGGGTTTTATCGGATATCAAATATCATCAGGTGTGTATATGTTGGTGGTGATTTGAATGTATAAGTTGATCGACCAAGCCCCGAAGATGTATAGCTAGGTGATAAATTCGGATTTGATGTTCAGCGCACGGATAGTGGGGAGCGGCCTCTACAGTTGTGCGGTGACTGTTGTCAGTAGGAAAATCCACCCCCTTCCCAAAAACTCTCATCATGCTGTTGCGCCGGGATAGTTATCACCCGGCATTACATGTGGCAAAGCGTAGCTTATCCGTTCATCGACCATCTCCAGTAGCTCAACAGTACCGAGCTCGTCTGGCTAGAAACGCACAGTGGCGCCGATAAAGAAGGTTGGTTAGAGGTTAAGTGGAAGCAGATGAAAGAAGCTGTGTCGTCGGCTCATAAAGCCTTGTCCAGGTCTTCCGACTCAACTAAATGTATGTTGGATGTCGTCGAGATCAGCAGGCCCTATTGCTGCCGGATAATCTACACTAGAAACTAACACACGTGGATCACTCGAACTCTGGAAAGGCAACAGTCTCTCGAGAATAACGTGGCACTTCCTTTGGACTAGGATATGGGAATTTCTGTCACGATCAACAGCTTCGCCCATTTTTCAGCTGATTAGGTCAGCTATTTGAAAGAAAAAGAAGTAAAAGGAAATACGGAAATGAGGGAATAGAAATTTTTCTACACTATTATCTTCTTGGCGGATGGACTGAACATTTTAAACAACAGTTTAGATGGTCTCATTCGACATTCTCTGGGAGAATTCAGGGAATCTGGATGGAATATCAGCGGCAACCAGCTATCAGCAACAGAAATAACGTACGAGCTATTCGTCCAACACAAGTCACCTGGCCCGGATACTTTGCAGTATGCGGTTTCCAAAAAAATTCATCATGGTGACAAGTTTGACAGCCTTAATGCAGGATATTTGGAAGCCTGATAGAATACCGACTCAAGCCGAGAATTTACATCATGCAGCTAAACCATCAGAGAGATACGAAAATTTCATGTAAAATACAGCCCGGTTGCCTTCGCATCGAACATGCCTCGTTGCACCATTTTATGCAACTCACTTGGTTTTCAGTACAGGCACTTTCTTGAGACTCATACTGGGTAACACTCTGATGAAGAAAACATTGACGATACCTTTAACTTGGGATATGTTCTTGAACAGCGCCACTTTTTCGGCCGTCCCTTGCTGGTCTTTTATTGTTGATCTGAAAGCTGTTTTTGATTCCGTTGGCCGGTGGTGTACAGCGACCAGTGTCTCTTCCACATTTATATACCTTATGAGAGCGCAGTACGCGAACTGCTCTGGGCGCTTACGAGTGGACAGTAAACTGCTGTCTGAGGTCACCACTTCTAGTGGTGTAAGAAAAGGCTTCTCTTTCTCAAAATTCCTCTTCAATTTTTTATTCATATGTTGCTGGAAATTCATCTGCCTGCCTCTGACACTTAAGGAGTCGAAATGCTCCTGGGGCGCTCGCTTGCAGATGGCAGGTATGCTCTACTTGGACATAAGCCATTCTGAATGACCAAGTAATTCTGTTGTGAGGCTTGTGGGATATGTATTGTTCAAATTCATATCACTCGCTTAAACGTTCGTCCTCCTGTTCTAGCGTAATTTTCTGGCGATCCCACATCAAAGGGAGAAGCACTGGACTCGAGTTTAGCTCTTCTTAGAGCTCATCAGCAGTGCATACCCAATGACCGTGCCGGGTTTTGAACGCCGGACATCTGACATGCAAAGCGAGCGTGTTGCCACCACTCCACCAGCACACGTCTGCTACAAATGAATTTCCACGTTTGGACAGGCGCACGTGTCTACGCCTGAGCGATGTGATCGATGTGCACGGTTCATTGGTTGTGGCGATAGGTTAACCCACTTAGGCATGACTTCCCAGTGAGGTAGTGCCACAGACGCCTGGGGTTCGCTGGACGACTTTTTGATTTATGTTGTGGGGTTTGCGGGTTATGTATTACTCATATTCACATAACTCTCGTTTGAAATGTCGTCCTCCCGTCCAGGCGTAAATAACTCTGCCATATGGTTTGGTATGATCTTCACAACTAAAAATTGTAAACTGCTGCTACAATAAAGGGTGGGATCAAGCCCAAACCTCATGCGTACCGACGAGCCGATCACAGTAGCAGGCGAATTCGTTCACTTGAGCACCTGCGCAGTTTCCGCCGTAATAAATGACGACGACATCGTTTGTCCAACCCAAAGTGTCAGGACAGCGTTTGCCAATCTACGATGCCTGTTTTTCAAGTAGAGAAGCAACATCGTGAGGGTGCAAACGTGCTGTCTGATGGGTCAGGAACGTGGCCTGTACGTTCAGAGGATGGAGAAGAAATCTCAGCGTTTGGCTACCGGTGTATGCGAATCTTAGACGGAGGGAACATCTGATTAGTGCTGTTGGTCTTATAGGAATAGGCTAGCCCTCAATCGATGTGCTGTCAAAGCTTCGTAGGTTACACAGATTAAGACTCTGTACCTCAAAAACCTATTTTTCATCAGCTCTTTACAACGATCGGCAGACCCGGCAACGCAGTTTGAAAACAGTAACCAGTAAATTCAGTGGGGATGATAGGTGCTGCTACCCTAAATGGGGACCCTCGGAATCAACTCATCAGTGTTCAGTGACATTTGCATACACGGCTCCATCCATCACAGAGGGAAAAGAAAGAAGGTATGTGGTCCAGATAGACGACAAAATCGCGCTAACAGTTAACTATTCTATCAATGACAAACGAGGGATCCAACGTTGAACGGACGCCGCTTGCCACATGGATTCATCAAATAACCGATCATGGACATCTAATAAATTATATCATTGGGGGTGAAGGGCTCTCTGTAATGTGGTGGCAGTAAAAATGGTTAGTACTGAGTGCAATACGGGTCGGTCTTTGAGGCATAATAAAATGCGCGTCTCACCAATTCATGGATCAGAAAATTCATTAAAGATACATGTGGGGAAACGGGAGAACTAGAAAGCTTCATTTGATTTCTGCAACATTTGCCAACCTGCCCTATTATATCACGTTAACGTCAGCACCTGGATCTCGCGCGCAGCACTACATTCGTTTCCACACAAAATATTTTCATGGCTTCCTACTGTGCGCAGACGTCCAGTGATTTGAACACAGTTGACTGAGAAACCTGATTCGGAAGGCTGATCTTTCATGACTAATCAAGCATGATCAAATCGGCGCGTTGATTGTGAACTACCCAATCCAAGCATTGGACATATTGCATTGCAGCATATTGCTGTTACAAGTTTTTTTTTGTTTTTAAAGCGACACAGCTAATAAGGTTGCTGTTGGATAGTTTATTTCAGAGTTTTCAGCAATCTTAGGAGTAGTGTGTTACAGATATATATATGTATCGCGATATTCTTTCACAAACGTTTCACGAAACCACAGCACGGTAAGGAAGGCGCTGTGTATCACTGCTAGAAATGACAGAATATCATGGAAAACTCTTTTGACATTATACGTTACAGAAATATATATGTATCGCGATATTCTTTCACAGCACGGTAAGGAAGGTTCTGTGTATCACTGCTAGAAATGACAGAATGTTATGGAAAACTCTTTTGACATTATAGGGGAAACAAGTCATGCCATCCAGGTGTCACCGTGTGATTTCCAAAAATCCAGGCCACCGATCGAAGTACACTCCAATCCTTGGTTATGACCGAAGTGCGTTGGCCTGGTTTTTTGACTTTATCAACACTGTGTTTAGTTGCAGAGTTTCTGACTAAATTTGTTTGTGCAACAAACGATTTGCAGCCGCTGGTGATACCCTGTTTTACCGGAATGTGGTGTCAACCCGCCCCACCTTTTGCAGGTGACACCTTTTCATTTGTGTCATCAAATCCGTATGTATGAGTCAACTAAGGAGACCGATTTCAGAAAGTCACGCTAGATAACTAGTGGACGTCAAAGATAGCATCAGTCGTGAGGGAGCACACAGTAGTGCGACGTAGTGACGTTACTTAGTTGCCGTGTGCAGTGTTCTTTACCGAGAGGCTACACAATCAGTGCGAACGAACGAAAATCCACCACGAGAGAGCAGAACAAGGTACATATCCCAACACGTTTCAGTATATATGTTCAACTCAATCAAGCATTTATGAGGGTTCAAATATACCTTGCTGCTAAGCTTAGAAAGCTGCTGCAGACGCTATGCCATTTGACAGGCTTGCCAACACACTCTACCAAGTTTGTTGATAGTTCCTGCCTTGCACCATAGTTTGTTTCGTTGTAGTCTCAGTTTCAGATGCAATCCTGTTCAGTTATTTATTGGGATTTTATAACTTTCCAAAACTTACGTTCATCGATGACACGCCGAATTTCGAGCCATTTTGGCACGAAATAAGGTACTAATTAAATCAGTGTTTGAGCTAGTTACACTTGAGTGTCATGCAGAATTAGTATGTTGAGAACAGTTTTGGAACTGGCATTCCAGGTAACATGAGAGACCATTTTCAATGCAGTAAAAACGGGTGGTTGAAATGCAGAACGTTGTCAACGTACAGTGAACTAGATGCGACGAACTTTTCCTCCTAATACGGTTTCCAGAATATAACTCCAAGACCACTACTCTGCTTATACAAACCATCCTGACATCTAAATTATAGGTTTCTCTCATTTTTCTCCGCCAGATGCAATCTTCTACCTTCCGAACACAGTTAACGCTGTTCTAGCCGTAGCTGAATCCTTGAAGAAAATTCAGGACAGATGTTCACGAGATGGCCCATGTTACCCAGACGGATCAATAGCATTCCGTAATCGCGTCTTAAAAATCCTGGATACCATTTCGTTCACAGGTATGAAAACAGGTAGATAAAAATAGAGTTAGAGAGACGGACACACGTTAGATAGATAGATAGATAGATAGATAGATAGATAGATAGATAGATAGATAGATAGATAGATAGATAGATAGATAGATAGATAGATAGATAGATAGATAGATAGATAGATAGATAGATAGATAGATAGATAGATAGATAGATAGATAGATAGATAGATAGATAGATAGATAGATAGATAGATAGATAGATAGATAGATAGATAGATAGATAGATAGATAGATAGATAGATAGATAGATAGATAGATAGATAGATAGATAGATAGATAGATAGATAGATAGATAGATAGATAGATAGATAGATAGATAGATAGATAGATAGATAGATAGATAGATAGATAGATAGATAGATAGATAGATAGATAGATAGATAGATAGATAGATAGATAGATAGATAGATAGATAGATAGATAGATAGATAGATAGATAGATAGATAGATAGATAGATAGATAGATAGATAGATAGATAGATAGATAGATAGATAGATAGATAGATAGATAGATAGATAGATAGATAGATAGATAGATAGATAGATAGATAGATAGATAGATAGATAGATAGATAGATAGATAGATAGATAGATAGATAGATAGATAGATAGATAGATAGATAGATAGATAGATAGATAGATAGATAGATAGATAGATAGATAGATAGATAGATAGATAGATAGATAGATAGATAGATAGATAGATAGATAGATAGATAGATAGATAGATAGATAGATAGATAGATAGATAGATAGATAGATAGATAGATAGATAGATAGATAGATAGATAGATAGATAGATAGATAGATAGATAGATAGATAGATAGATAGATAGATAGATAGATAGATAGATAGATAGATAGATAGATAGATAGATAGATAGATAGATAGATAGATAGATAGATAGATAGATAGATAGATAGATAGATAGATAGATAGATAGATAGATAGATAGATAGATAGATAGATAGATAGATAGATAGATAGATAGATAGATAGATAGATAGATAGATAGATAGATAGATAGATAGATAGATAGATAGATAGATAGATAGATAGATAGATAGATAGATAGATAGATAGATAGATAGATAGATAGATAGATAGATAGATAGATAGATAGATAGATAGATAGATAGATAGATAGATAGATAGATAGATAGATAGATAGATAGATAGATAGATAGATAGATAGATAGATAGATAGATAGATAGATAGATAGATAGATAGATAGATAGATAGATAGATAGATAGATAGATAGATAGATAGATAGATAGATAGATAGATAGATAGATAGATAGATAGATAGATAGATAGATAGATAGAAGATAGATAGGTAGTTAGATAGATAGATAGATAGATAGATAATTAGATAAGTAGATAAGTAGATAGATGATTGGATGACAGATAAATAGATTCCAGAGTAGAAAATTTTATGTGAACATTTTATGTAAAATCAAAACTAATGTTTTAGAACATTTTTCAAAAAACGAACCTTGAATTTTTTATGACCAGACAATTAAACTTTGTTCTCTGTGGCTCTTCATGTAACTTTATGTCTAAGCACATGGGTTTTTCATTGGGGCCTACGTCCCAATTTTTAGACATTTTCATCCCGCCCGGTAAACTTGCGATGTTTAAGGAACTACCTCTTCAGTTGCAAAAGAAAAATCTCTCCACGAGACAACCCCGTCTAAGTGGGATGGACACCAAGCAACCATAGGGAAGTCCTGTAGACGCAATGAGTCCACCAGGTCCGCCCTCAACTCAACGACAGAATGGGGATCGTCACGCCGCTACAAATGTGTCCGCTGGTTGAAATTTTTGATGAACGTTAGTTGAAATGTGGGTCAGTGTAGCACAAAATATGGGAGGAGTCTGGGTTATTGACAAGGGCATGCTCGTGATGGCTGAGCGTGTTCAGGGGGAAACACGTTTGAGACTGACCATGTTAAATTCATCTGTTAAGTCCATTGGCAGTGGACTTAAATTTTGAGAAGAATCCGGATTTCATTTAAGGAAAGTTTGTTTAGTGAATTATATTAAAAAGAGAGTTAGACGTGGAATGGAAATTAGTAACTTAGCTTTCAATACACTCAGGTGAATAAGAGAAACATGCTTGGGCTAACAAAATCCATTCAGGATATTCTTGTCCTGTCGTTTTCTTTTACTAGGCAGTCTTAATAGGAATAATTTGGAATAAGGAAGGACAACGGCTGGCGATAAAGTATCCAGTTTGTGGATGAGGGTTAAACTGAATCACGTGAAACAGGCCTACGCAAATGCATTTTGATCGTATTTTGTTAGACTTGTAGCGTATGCACCCCCGGAAACGCACTCAACCTGCTGTTGCTTAGATCTTCATCTGTGCACCCATCGCTTTCAGTGGAATTGCTGAATGGATAATTTTTCTACTATATAAAGTTTCGAGGTGTAGAGGCATGAATGCGCACAGAGACAGACCGTATGGACCTGCCAAACAAACGTACCGTATAATGGCTGGCAGTATTCCGGAAACGGCCCCCTAAAACCTATTTTACAAGGGCATTTAGATTTTTGTACACAATCCAATTCAACATCCCACCGTTGTTTTTATCTGAATCCCTTAACGCAAGAAGAACGTAAAGATCTATCGTAATTCTGAAAGACAACTAACCAGGCAGTTGTGTATTTCGATTAATTCGGTCCAGATGATATACTTCTTGGATGCTAAGGCAAAATAACCTAGCCAAACACGTGTACATCACTAGGTTTCGGAAAAATCAAACAACGTTTTTTGTCGTTTGAAGATATATGCAGGATCACTGTAAATGGAGCCTATGTTTATCTGAGGAGTCCCCCAAGCAAACGTTTGATTTTCCTGGTGTTTATTTTGAGGAACTAACTCTGATCGCAGACGAACAGCTGCAATGTGAAGAGATACATATCCTAATAAGTATCCTATCCTATCGTTCTTGATACACTGCCGTGTGAAACTATATCAAATCACATTGGATATGTACAGTTTCTTATTCACGTGGAGCCATCTGATGATTGGAAACCACCTCATCCCAGAATAAGTTAGGCTCACTTATTGTTCAGTTTTTTTAGGCAAACAAACTTATGAAACACAACGGGGAACATGTAACTACCAGAAAAATTTCCCGAGAATCTCCACTTAGCATAGTAAACAAATTATATATTTGACTCTAAGCAGTGTTCATTTATGAAGTTTGGTTGCTAGAATTAGTGTAATACAGCTTATTTACTTTTGGTTTGTTCAAGGTTTTGGAGGTGAGGAATTTCATTTTACTATGGAGGGAGACGGTAAGCCGCAATTTACAATTCTGGCGCATATTGGTGGAGGAGCGTTGTGGCATACCTTTGCTGAGTGTGATGCGTCCACAAAAACTCGTAAGTATAACGTTTATCCTACTACGTTGACCAAAGCTGTTCGACAATCGAGTTGTCAGAGAAATTTCACTATGTAACAACTGGGCATCTTGTTCGTTACTTAGGGATGAAACTATTTGGGACCTGCTTATTACCCATAGAGACAGACTGTTCTGGATCCTAGTATTTTTAATTGATCCGGTCTCTCTACATGGATCCTGATGACTTAGTCCAGTCATCTACATGATGCTCAAAACCAATTGTAACTGCGATAGACGGACTACCCGGAAATAGTATTTCTCAGTTTCTATCAGGATGCCAAAGTCAACTTCAGTTATGAGTGCCTTCCAATGTAAACTGTAATGTCTAAATTGTTTAGAACTTCTAGAACTTTTCCACCCCATCAGGAATTGAAGTAGGTTCTTGAGGATACACGACATGGTGATGCAACTTCCATGACTGCATATGGAATGGCATTCTATTTTATATTAATGCCCATGTTTTTTGTATAAACGCTATAACCCTCCTTGACTGGCCCAAATTAATTCCAACTTATAGGAGCCCCTGTTTCGAATGGTGAGTCGGAGGTGCCCCAATACACCGCTTTTATGGGATAAAGTTGCCAGTTCTAGTTCCAGTTGAAGACGTAACACACCAGTCCTAAGGTTGCTGAAAGTTATTAGGCAGCCCACGACCAACTTCATCTTTTTGGGGGCTCATCAGGTAGGCGCATTCCCCAAGTTTCGGTCAACCTTATGTTTGCGAGAAATTTGGCTCATTCATTTGCTATCCAAATTGGCTTTCACGACAGACTCGCCTAAATCTCAGCTGAATCTCGTTTGCGATGTTCTTCAACTGAATATGCCGCACCAGGCTGCCTCATTTGAAAGAAAAATACCATAAGCGACAGATTCAGCCGCGATCCAAAGGAGTCCCTCGTGAAGAACAAATTGATGTGCAAATGAGTGTATTTGTTGTAGGTTTCTCAAGCTATTCAGCTTCCTTGGCTTTTGCCTATAAAAACTTGCGATCAGTAGTAAAGTTAACATGGCTTTTTGAAAAAATGTCACTTGTTTTTTTTTCAATTAGGACGTGGCAATGTAAGCGAAAGTAGTCACACGAATTTGCAGGACTACTCAAACTCACCATCTCCCGTGTTGTCGTTTTGAACACCAAACAGTTCGGCCTTGATCGGCTGATCAGCAGGATGCAGTGTCACTCATCCATCACACCACGTTTTCACTTGTTGACGAGTGACCTTGCATTGTGCATATTCTTAATCTGCTTGAGTTTATTGCAGTAACTGGGCGCAGTCTCTTAATTGAAAGCACTCCAGGGTGCCAGCGCGTCAGCTGTGTGAATGCGTAGGTAACCATATATCAGCGTGACCTATGTCAGCTGGAGTTATCATTCATGACAGAGACAACCATACGTTCAGCATGCAGACAACAGCTGAGTAGCTATGAACCACGCTTTGGGTGAAGGAAACCTTTGCCTAATTTTGTGAGGCAGATATCGGATCAGACATCTGTGGCCAGATCCCCTGAAATGAAGATTGGTAAAAATCGATTTCCTTTTGGCCGTGACCGGTTAATTTTCATGTTAACCAGGGGCTGGAATTCGGCCTTAGATTTGCTTTCGGATCGGTTTTCGTTCCTTGCCAGTATGACATTAGTAAAATTATGTTTTTGCATGTACGGTAAACGCTTCGGCAAACCATTCTGCGAACCGAACAGCAGTATACGAATACTCATCTAATGCTCCTATAATACAAAGTCATGCTGCAGTTCCAAACCACAACAGCCTACCTTCGGTGCGCAGCAGAATTAATAGGATAAATGACACGGCATTTTTGACATGCCAGTTTCGACTAGCAGCTGGAACGTGTAGGTTCATTACTAGCGCCATTGTCACCCAACTGGCTGATACGATCTTGATGTTACTCTATATAAAGCTTCGTAAACAAGGTTTACATTCGGTTACTTCAAAAATTAAAGACAATCGTATATACATAAACGATCATGTTGAGAATATGGGCCTTACACTAGTTTCGATGGAGTTGCGTGGAGAATTTAAATCAGATCTTTTCATTTGTTGTTACAACTACACTTTTCGCTCAAAACCTAGGTGTTTTTTAACGAGAGGACGTTTAGATGTACGTTATTTATTACAATTTGTACAATCATTACGCTCCCAGATACAGAGTCTAAAATAGTGGTAATGAAAGTGAGTATCTTGATGTGTTGATAGTTTGTTTATTTGTTTGGTTCCTGGCAAACGTTTTTATTGAACCTCATCCACAGCCATTTGCAACGCCACTGGAGTTGTCGAGGATTTGGTAACAGCCAAATATCCCTATTCTCGATGCTGCAATCCCTGTGAAGTCGGAAGTGCAACTACGTACGATACACAAATTCCTTGCTGTTGGAAATGTACGGAATGTTCGAAGGACGCTATTGTAGAAACAGTTGACAGAAGCAATAACAACCATGTGCCAAAAGCTACAGCCTGCGTTTACTGTGCACCGGGGACCCGGCCTAATCAAAATCAGACAAAATGTGACGATTTGCCTGTCGATTTCATGTCGATTGCTGATCCATCGGCCATCGCAATGTGCGCGTTATGCGTGGTGGCAATTCTGCTTTCATCATTGGTGCTTGCGATCTACCTGCATAACTGGAATACACCAGTGATTCGTGCGTCCGGTCGCGAGACTACCCTAGTGCTATTTGCCGGTATCTTCTGTTCATACGTAACACCAATCATCGTTCTGTCTCACAGACCCACAATGTATGTTTGTTCTTGGGCTACGATAGCTCCTGGTTTATGCAGTACCATTTCCTATGCAGCTATCTATGTGAGAATCAGCCGAATAGATAGAATATTCCGAGTAAGTGCTTTGTCCTGCTGAAAATCGCGTCTATTGCATCTCAGTTGGTTTGAAGTTTAGATTGACTACAACTTTCCATTTTGTAGTTATATCCCACGATTGAAGGTTCGGTAGTATGCTTCAGGGAAGACGTGACTCCTTTCATAGCGTACCGAAATTATTTCTCTCACCCTTCAGCCTTTTAGTTTTTTCCCTGGAAAGGGGCATAAATTGTATTGTCCACATCATATCGTGGGTATAATTCAGACAAAACAGAGCTGGTTGCGAATAGTGCTTTTTTGAAAACTGGTTTATTTCCACAATAAGGTTGCACTTTTCTGTTTAGGCTTGTAGAAGTTTGAAAAACGTAAGCAAATCTCTTACTTAGCTGGAAAATTGCTAGCCTACTCCTGATATTTCCATCTCCATCAGAATTCATATATATCCTGGGGTAATACTGAAGACTATGCAGTCCACTATCCAAATCTGTAAAAATAGTTCAAGAACCACTACTGTCGAGACAAATATTGGCAGAGCAGCTTTTTCGTCATTTAGCTTAGTAAATCCCTTCTCCGTGAACTGGTCTTTGTTTGACCATTACTGCTGAATCACGTTTACACACATGGAAGTAGATGGTTCAAAGATCATTGCATGATATACGTGGATTTGGCAGCTAGTGTTCTTACTATAGTGAAGTTTGAAGCAAACCAAAAAGTTTTTTTGAGCTGCCTAATGACATTTCAGTCTAGGTTTTGACAAGGGCTTACTTACTAGATGAGCTTCGCTTTGGTTTTTTCGATGATGATAAATTTCTTTATTCACCTGTTTCGAGATAAGTAACCGAGATTCGTTTAACAAATGCTACATAAGCAACTCATTCATCGGGTGACCTGAAATAACTGACTTATTTTGGTTGCATGTTTTTAAGTCTGTCGAGGCTTTGTACTGTTTTAAAACTCTGCTTTTGGTATAAGATACCTGCTCGGTTTGTCGTGGATGGATCACTGTTCCACGTCCGCTTATTACCATCAGCGTAGTTATGACGGTTGCACTGGTAAAGCTAGATTTCAGTACGATTCACCACCACTGGTCTACTAGAATAAGAGTTTTCCGTGCATCACGATTCTCACATGGACATAATGTATGCCTCCACCCGTCATTTGCAGACTACTAACCAACATACTGCACAGGATAGCCCATATCTACGAAAACACCCAGATAAATTTGCTGAACGCTCAGGAACTAGGTCTAGAGAAACCAGCAACATCCGTAACAACCAGTATAGCAAAGCATTGTCACTGGCATACCTGAAGTGAACCTCGAGAACAGTGATAATAACAAATCGCACTGACAAAGGCCTACGCTCTCTTAGCTGGACTGACCCGTCATATCAAACGAGGTCAATCACCACCCGTGAACAAGGGCCAGTGTTAGACATCGTATGTTCTGGGCCGCTTGTGCATCTGTCCGAGCGCCCTGTACCTGAGACAACAAGACTAGAGGCTAAAAGGTGTGATCAGACGATGGCCCATAACTTTCAATCCAAATGGGGAGTTCTCAACGTTTTAGTCCCAGACGTCCATTTCACTGCGGAGGCGCATCCAATGCGTATACATATGCCTAGTCAGTGTCCCTCACTACTCAGTTAGGTATGTACAAAGATGATGACAGACTTGCCTCTGGTACCACTGTAAGTTTAACACTTCGGAATATCACGACTCTTACCGCGAGCCTTTTGTAGACGGACACACTCAATACGCATAAACATGATACAGCAGAGGACAATAAATTACAACTCAAAACAATAGAATATGATATGACACAACGCGCATAAAATAAATTTAGCATAGTAATGAAAAACAACGTCCAGCCTTGCAACCAAATCAGAGCCTCAGACTCGAAAATCACCCACTTCCCACTTAGATCAGGACCATAGGGTGTCTGGAGGTCGGCACTCCGGAAATGCGCGTACTTTAAGCTAGTGTAAGATATTGTACACCTTGGTCCTCAAATAGATGGTCACAGCATCACTTCGGGGAATTTTGTAGAAATAAAGCTCGGGAATTAACGGATCATTGAAGCCGGTCTTTGCTGACACAGATGAGAGCGGTCCAGATGAACTCAATGGTGTCCACCTCGGATAGAAGTTGCTGTAATACTGATAAGCCATGTCCAGAATACATACACATGATCGTAGTTCCGCTTGGTTTCATTCACACGGCGATGATAAAAACACCATTGATAGTGCCATCATGGGATAAGCACACTGAAGATCACTCAGACCTAAAACATTTTTGTATTTGAAAGGTCACTGTTAACACCGTCACATGTTAAACCATCTGATAGCCCTGACAGTCCAAACCAGATGTGATAGACTTATTTCATCAGCCGAAGTTGCCCCGGCAGATCACTGTGTGACCGGTACTCTCGTTTATGATGTTCTTCTACTAAATGTGCTGCACAAAGTTGGCCTCATGTTTCAGTTAGTACGATATTCGAGATATCTCAGCATATTTTCACTAGGGAAACTACTCACAAGGTGTTGCAAACTCGGCGATAATCCAAGACCGGTTTCGCCCTTGGGGCTCATCTGCTAGGCGCAGTCCCCTTGTTTTGAGTTCACTAGCATCCGCATTCACTGTAACCAGATTCTTTGGACGAGGTTTGAGTGTAGCACTTGATCATAATGTTTTCAATTCCAACGGACTGTGCAAAGTAAATAAAGGAGTTTTTATCAGTCTTCTCATATCAATTTTTTTCGAATTACCATCAACCCAAGTAGAATAGGACTAACTTATAGCTGTACAGGGTTGTACTGTTCTTCATGACTGTTACAGATTATGACTATTTGTGTTCATCTTAATCTGCGCTCCCACCCACGCGTGCCTTCTTTCTACGAAGTAAGCGGCACAACGAAGTGACGTCTGCAAATTGACCAGCTATCTAGTTCAGGCGTGATGGTTCTGTACTAAATTGCCATTAGTGGCAGCATTACAAGATGTTGTTGAGATTTTAAAGGTCGAAAGCAGTGCGAGATTTTGCTAGGATGTGTTTCTTCACGATGAAGTTTTCACTTTGTTTTCAGTTGGCCGCAAACCCCGTGTCTTCTGCAACGCGTTTCGTAAGCCCTGGATCTCAGATATTGTTCATGGTTCTGTTAATTTGTGCGGACGTCCTCGTACTGGCCGTCACCATGTCACTCTGGCCTCCGACCGTCACCCAAATCCTATCTGGTTCCAATTCTTATCTTGGACCGAGAAGATGGGAACAGAACGGGAGTGTAATAATCCTCAAAGGTTTGGACACAAACCCAGTGGTCTGCTTTTCCAGTCTGTTCATTCCACAATTCGCTGGGATGCTGATTCCAATTTTTCTCATGCTGGTGTCTCTGCTACACGCTTACAAGATTCGCAAAGTCCCTTGTGGATACAATGAAGCAAGACAGCTGGGTGTTGTCAATTACGTCAACTTACTTTTGTTCGTTATTGCCCCCATTCTTATGCTCACCTTTCGGCTGACATCCAGGGAATTGCTGCCTCTGAGTGGCCTTACCTTCTTGATGGCCACAAATCAACTGGTGGTATTAATAATGCCGAAGGTAAGCCATTAATCCTGAAATAGCCGCAATCTGAACTAGTCCACATAGATTGGGTTCACGTACAGGATGAAATCTCCATTGAGAATTCCCAAATCTCTTCAGACTACCATCAGCTTTTAATTAGCTCAGATTGAACAACAACCCACATGAAGAATAAAACTTACATCTGTGAAGCCCTTACTCCAGGAACCAGTAAACAGATGGCCACGTGATGTGGATTTTGTGACTGAAGGACAGATGGCGCTCTATCTTGCCTAACTGCTAGTCAGTCGTAGTGCTGATCAGTCGTTCGCTGTCGAACGCTTAAGCGTTCAAATTCCCTGGACTTCCTCAGATGTACATTGCCTGTGATCACCCTGAATGAAACAGGGTTCTTCGGATGGTCTGCATTGATTTAATTCACTTACCGATTGAAATTCCCATTGTATATTCTTATATGGTCGCAACATCTTTCAGAAGGGTTTTTGAAGCAAATCTTCTGTGCGCATTTTACCTCATAAAAATATTTTTCGCAACGGATTTTCAATACCAGGATGTCTATATACTTTGCAGGTCTGTCTTAGAAAACCAATTAGGCGTAAAAGTGAACGGCTCCTCAAGTTGAAAAGCTTGCGAGATTGTACAAAATTAGGAATTCTGTTGTAGGGAATGGTCAACACACCAGTGCCACTACAATATCCCAATTCTTAAGTTGGCCTACCTACCGGAATTCCGTTGCAGTTAAAACCAGAAGGCAAGTCCTGCGAGGACGGCAGTGTATAACTAGGCTTAGAAATTGGTGCAGCGAAGTAAAAACAGCGACTTATTACAAGAAGCCTCGTCCAGCGAAGCTAATTAGAATACACAAACAAAGCTTACGCAAAGTTACGTTGAGGATGGCTACGTTAGCCAGTCACGAGGTTTTGATAACAGAGAAGCTTTGGACGTGAATCTGGATGCGAAACGGACTAACTTCTTGTCTTGACTTAGCATGGTACACATAAATTTGCCGAAAACTCTTCGACATTCCATGCCCGATTTCATCCTTCTTGGTGCTGACCAGGTGAACGTAGTCCCCAATTTTCCATTAACAGTAAGTTCTAATTGAAAATCAACATATCCCAAAATGGCGCAATATGACCATTCGCGAATAGCCTTGATGGTCTGCTTGTGATATTCTCAAACCGAATGTCTCTCAGATGCCGTCTCATATTTCTGACGGTACGATATTCGAGATACCACAGTACACTTACTTGTCACGACTTTACTGAGGTCTCCGCCAAACCATTGTTAAATTCGCCTTCTGTTCGAAGAACTTAACGAACGAAAAATTCATTTGGGTCTCCGGTAACACCAAAGTAGTTTGCAAATCTGGTTAGAGCGTTGTTTGTAGCCGTAGGTATTTTGGAATGAAGCATAGCGCTACTAAGATAATCCAGAGCGGAATGAAGATGGTCAACAAGTACTTCAATCAAATGGTTTGCTTCAGGAACACGCCGAACAGCTGTGTGGTAAGCGGAAAATGTGCAATACGAATAGATTCTCTAAGCGACTTTATGTTCCTACACCCCAAGCCCATACATTGTACCTCTGGAAATATGAGGTTTGCCAATACAAATTCATATTGCACACATTATGTACTATGTATTTTCTTCACTAAATTCAAGCAGTATAAACGTAACAAGCTAGAAAGCATATTATGCTTGTACGTTTTGCACTGTTTTGGCTTCTTGTGTCCATCACAATAAACTTTTCCTTTGACTTCATGAGAGCCATTTTACATAATGCTGTCTTTAAACATGGCACTTCCATTGAATGGGTGCGCTCATTAATCCAGCTTACGGTCATCCAGCGGACTTTTAAAGCCCCAGTGTGGCTGTAACTTCATAGTCTTTGAAACATTGCTTGGTTGGATACAACATACATTCATTGAGAAAAAGCGCGAAAGAATTACACAGATTTGCACACTTTCCCCAACTACAACGACCATAGGCGCGCTCAGATCTACAGTTTTTCAGGAAGTCACTTCGACCATTCAGGCCACAAAGTTAACTGAATTGCAAATAACAGAGCTAAGTGCAAACACTGTTTTACTTACCCTCATGCAGTGGCTGGCAGTCAATCCAGGGAACCTCATATGAAAACTTCAACCAACCTTTCACATCATTACGTTTGCCAACAACTGACAACACGACGCGATGGTCAAATCACTCACCACTGCCAAGTGCGTGCGTCATCGTACCAAAAAACATAGCTTTACTCTGGCCTGAGATTAAAAATCAATTGATTCCTGTGACCATTTTAGATCGGCGAAAGCTGATTATTTCAACTATCTGGCCAATCTTGGTGCGAAAAGTTTGTTACGTAGCCTGTAAATATAAATCAAAGCACAAGACAACTTTGGCGTCGTTTCGTCATTGCAAGTTACAAAGTAGAACGTTTGAAATCCCAAGAAGTGTCGTACACACAGGCTGGCTCTATACCGTTCTAATATTGATGATAGCTTGAGAAGGTTTGGTAGATTACAAATGAGACTTGCCCCGTAAGCGAAGCCAACCTATGCTGAAAAGCTGAAGGGCACTTTGCACCTGTTTCATCCTTATTGGGAGTCCTCAGCATTGCGCATCTCAGGAAACTCCAGGGGATTTCCAACCCACAATCTCTTGGCTGGTAGTTTGAAACCTTGATTTAATGCTTAATGACATGGGGAAAATATAAGTAGTGATAGGGTTTTAACTGGACTCAGTATAATGAACCACTCAAGAATTTCTGGAAGGTGAGCTACTGTGGTTTGGTTCTGCAACCAAGGAACGGACACAGTCTATATTAATAAGAGCTGGATGTTTAAATATTTGGACGTTAGCTAGCGCATTATCCACTGAAATTTAAGCCTGAAGATCAAAGCGAATATTGATTGTTCGAAGGAGTTTTGTTCAGCACTGGATAAATGTGAAAACGGGAGAAAGTAAAGTCTGGATATTTGAGTATTTTCTATGTGTGCGTGCGCGTCGAAGGTTCTCAGATGGGAAAGGCGAGACATCTAAGCAGAGGAAAATAATACCACAGAATAACGAACACCTACAGAAAAAGGCTGCACAAAATAAGTGAGAATACAGAGTTTTTTCATAGATGATCGCCTGATCGCCCCCTATTAAAGTCACTAGTTGTGACATTTGTGAAACTTCCAACCGCGCGAAGAGGTGAAGTTCACTGGATTCCGAACTTCATTGGAGCAACAAGTCGTCCTAGGCAATAAGCTGACTCGGGATAAGAAATGAATACTTAAGGTCGTGTTGACGGTGGCGGTTTCAGAAAACAAAATAATCGATGCCAAAATATTTACTGTTTAGACTACAAAGTATAATAAGCAATAGAGACGTGTTGCAGTAATCACAATGTTGGTTAATCCTGCACCAAGGCTCAGGTTAAAAATTTCCGAGAAATTTCATTATGCTGTCTCTAGCTCGTAATTTTTCACGAGCACTTTTCCAGGTGGTTTGTAATTTTGCCCTCTGGTAGATAATTTCACCCCCAAACGGAGTCGCAAACCAATGTATATTTCACATTCGCATCTGCAAACACCTGGATACTAGATACATTTCAAATGATTCCACAGAATTTGAAATAAAGCTGGACGGAACCGTTGAGTGAAGCTCTACCAAAGTCCTTACATTACAACCATTCGGGTAGTTCTTCGTCCTTCTACTCAAATGACCGTTCATTTATCTTACTTTTTCTCTTGGGTCATTCAAAACAGACAGCTTGAAATACCGGTCGAAATTCACCGTTACAAACAAGTCGAAACAAGCGTCAAAACCGAATTGTTGAGCAAAACGTAAAGAGCTAGCATACTAACAGAAGGCTGTTTGTTGGAGTGTCCCCTAGGAGCAATTCAAGTTGGCATTTACATCTTGCTCATAATCGATCTGTGATAAACAAAGGAGTCGGAACGCACGTCTAACCATGACGTCCATGAGTGATTAGTTTTAAGATTGACACGAGAAATCTAAAACATGAACATGGAAAAGTCTATCATACTACGTCCGCCCAGTGAGTTCCAGCTAGGAGGAACCGGGAATGCGTTGTATTTTTCAGTATTGCCAATAACCATTTTTAAGACTTTGCAACAAGCAAATTCATTACTGTCAGGTGTATGAGGGGGAAAATGAAGGGGTGAGACCAACCTTTCACACACACAGTTAGCCATCATTCTGAGTGAATTCACTCCAAAGAGTACAACCACGCATAACATAGTTCCGCCTAACGAACTATTTGAAATTTTCAAACGTGTTCCTTTTCACTCCTTCGGTGTCGAATAAGGGAACCATGTCTACAATTGTCACTGTGAAGCGAAATCTATTGGGAAGGTTTTAGATTTTCACTGGCAATGTACCTGGCTCCTGTGAGTAAACCTTTCCGAATTAGCATGGAGTTGCTTGAGTTGGCCAGGGTTTTGTTAACTGCATAGTGTATGAGTGGCGGACATCATACAGATGTCAACTTTACTATCTTACTGTTATGTCATTAAACAAACCATCACTTAGCGGTAATTTCTGCAGGTTGTTATGGCTTTTTTCAATCGCCTCTGGTGAAACGATTAAGTTTACTAACAAGTATGTTTCGTTTTACCTCGCAGTTGTACATAATATTATTCACACCTGAGAAAAACACCACGGGAAATGTGCTACAACGTGATCGCTCACAAACCCAAATCCGGGGAGTCCACGTTATTAACGGTAAGAGAAACAGCGTGGAGGTGCTGGTATCCTTTTAGTTGTTCATCACATTATCGCGTCTCACTCTTAGACATGGTCACAGATCATCGGATCCAGTCGGTTTCTCCTACAGAATGCTACCTGTCACCAGCTTTCACCAGCTTAACCTGCCCATGCGGGGTAGTAACGTAACGTTGTGTAGTAATTCCGATTAGCTGTCAGTCGTCGGTAACCCAGAGAAGCCCCGTTAGGAAAATAAAACTGACGATTCATTATAAGTAATCTTTAAGAGTTACGATATAGTATGTATTCCGAAATGTGCGTATTTTGGGATTAGCTCAATGTAGACCAGATATGAGCTCTGCCTTGAACCCATCCTCGAAGGTAGCATGATATTTTTCTTACAATGTGGCGAACATTTAGTTAAGCATGATTCGCTACCCATAATGTACCTACTAAAAGGCAATAATATCTTCTGAAGCGTTTTGAAATCAGGTGTAGTGGTCAGGCTAACAGCCGATGCGTTCCCACGATCAGATGTTATTGGTTTTATTCAGAAGGTAAGTGGACGATTAAGTGCCGGACAATGATATTGCTGTTCGGTTGTTCTCTGGGCTTAGTAATTTTGTCGCAAACGTTTACTCTCCGCTCGAGATGAGAGCATCAGTGCGCTGTTCTTGAACCGAGCGGGCTGTGCTTTAGTGAACGTGTCTATGCGTGTTTATGCTTATTACCTTCGTTCATCTAGCGTAACTGATGTGGCTTTGGTTGCCTAGTTCAAAGCAAAATATAGAGCGGCATAAACAAGCCAGGATTTCGAGCATTCATCCGTATGCTGAAGTCATCCTTGTTTTGGAAGCCTGGTCGCTAATGCCCGAATTTGCCGAAGGAGGTGCAACGGATATTTTTGAAAATGGTGCCGGTCGATCGGAAACTGATTCCCCTCGCATTATGTGACCACTAAGGCAGCTGTCACATTTACCGCCGTTCTAGATAAAAATTGACCTAGTCGAGAAAGCGAGTGACTAGAGTTATTCAACTGTCTAATTATTTTGGTCATTGCTTTGGAGGCCCCTGGGAAAGGTATTTCCGACAACAGGGTTTTAAATCTGAGAAATCTTGGGCCGTTTTCAGGTCATTCCACGCCTTCATAGACCGTATATGTCCCAACGGGTGGTGCCGAAACGTTTACAGGAAATACTTTAAGCACAGCGAGCATATGAACGGTCATCTGATCGACAACCAATTTGAACGAGTCACTTTGGAAGCTGTGAACACATAGATATGAAGGGCTGCGGACGATCTGGGTAGATGGTGTGGGAGATAGAACATATCTCCAATATTGCTTTATATCTGATGAAAGCGCCAGTTGTTTAGTCGGGTGGCTGAAAGCGTTTTATCCAGTTTCATTCAGGATGCTGAGCACGGCGGTCTTGAGAATGCCAACTGTGTCGGCAGTGTGGTCTGAACAATAATTGCGTAAGCAGACAGATTCAGTTCATCAATGGGACCACCAGAGAAGCAGCTCCAATGTTAGCTCTGCACAAGCTTGAACAGCTTGTCATCACACCCACCACATGGGTCGGCAGTTTTGACATCGTTATTTGATTGTTGGTTGGGTGTATGCGTGTCGTCTGTCAATTGACAGACACATGCTGAAGTCGACCAACTTTTCGAGCAATTATACAGTAGTTGTGTCACGCACTCACCACGTCACGCTGGAGCACTCCTGTGTGAGCTTGTCGAGGTCGAAACAGAATGACGGAAAGTTGGCTTTCCAACCGACCACCAAGAGAATTGTCTCAGGCGGTCTGAAAGCAGGCTACGTCACAGTTTACTCTAAACCCTCTGGGGATAATAATGTTCCTTATTGACATCTGAATGGTCTCTTCTACCTGGACTAGGGGGACACTCGACTTTAAAGGAACGCAATATTTTTTATGTAGCATGTGGCGAGTTTTATTTCAGAGCTAGGAAATAAACCTCAAAATAAGTCGACGATCAATAATATTCTTTATGGACGTGATTATTCTCGCGTTGCTGACCAAATAGTCATTTATGTAATCAGTGACCATTGGAACTTTGACCCCCGTAGAAACATGTTAGGTTGTTGAGTAGCAAGAGTATTTTTGCAGTGGAACATTTTACATTGTTCTGTTCACTTCAGAACTCGATGAACGGTGGTGTGAAGGACTATCCACAATCAGTAGTGCACGTTGCCGCCACTCACTCGGAGGACTACACGAACTGTCAGCAGTGAACCTTGTGAGTTCTAGACTGGAGGGGCCTAAGGTGGAACTCAGCCGACAGCGGTCAATTTCTCTTGTTCAGACACCTTGTGAAAGACAGCATCGGGAACTTAGACCACGTTGTGTCACAACAGGGCATACATCCGCAAGCCAATTACAACACGGATGTAGGGCTGTTTCATTTCGTAAGTACCACACACCTTCCAGACTTTGACGACCCAGGGGTTCCAAAGAAGTCTTTTCCTCCTCAAGTGTTGGATGGATCTTCTCGTTATGCGTTTCCACTCGTTCTTAGATGTAGCTATGACTTTTCTCAAGCTATTTGGTTCGTTTTTTTACCTGCCCGTCTGCATGCTGTCAAACCAACTTTGTGAATGTTAATAGATAGTTTGTACACACAACCCAGGTTATGCTGACATTATCAATATTTGAGCTCGAGATAGCTCAGTGGTTAGGGCCCGAATGTACTCAATGGGATGTCCATGGTTCACACCCAACTCGTGCAACCAGAATACTCCTGTATAGGCTTTGACAACCTGGTAGTATCTCAGTCCTTGTGCTTCCTTCGGATGGGCAGTTATGGACATTATCAATATTTGAGCTCGAGATAGCTCAGTGGTTAGGGCCCGAATGTACTCAATGGGATGTCCATGGTTCACACCCAACTCGTGCAACCAGAATACTCCTGTATAGGCTTTGACAACCTGGTAGTATCTCAGTCCTTGTGCTTCCTTCGGATGGCATGGCAGTTATGCACCAAAATCGTGCTGCATTTGAAAGAATATAATAATTGTATATATAATATTTATGTATGTTTATATGAAACATCAGCCAAACAACTGCACGAAATGAACCCAGGTTTTCCGCGTTCAGAATGCGGGTCGAACAGGATTGGTGGTGTTTTCGGCATCAAGCATATTTTCAACAATACGTTCACGTAACAGCAAATATTAATTGTCTCTAATGTCTTAGGACATTGTCTCGAGATGATAAAATGTTTCCAGTTTGGCATGCAAGGACCTCTAACATATAGTTTCGGAAACGACCGAGCTGTATTGAACATGTTTGTGATCCACTTAACCGTGATGCGCACTGGACGCACACGAACCCAGTAGTATATTATTTACCCTAGAGACCACTTATCGTGCCACTTTCTTTGTCTGCGCTTATGAGACAGCATAGTTTTTTAAGCCAGATGACGGAGAAAACAGTTCTTCAATCGAGTATATGGTGCTGCTGTGTGCAATGACACTAGATTATGCTGTTTAGATGACCGTCGATCATTTGCTGACATCAGTAATCTGAAATTTCCTCAACCAGACAGCCCACTCTGTCGAACGAACGATTACCAAGAATTCAGGCTATATACCAAAGAGAAATATGGCGAAATTCTTCTGCTTAGATACTAATATCTAATAATGTCTCACAGACAACAAAAGATTCATGCACCAAACATCAGTCCACGATCTACTACAAAACCAACCAGACGTTCTTTTTATCATTTTCACACCCTTTTTCTGATAAATTATGCGCAGGCACCAAAAACCATTTCATACAATGAGATATTCCTAGCTTTGTCTACTTGGTTTCCATTTTAGACCTGAATGACGATGTGTCAAAAGCGGATGATGATAGCGACCAGCATGTGCCTTTACTGAATGGGCGTGTGTCAAGTGAACGAACTGAGCACCATGTACCTTTGGACGAAACCATGTTAGGCAGCGATGGAGCCACGAGTGACCATTCATCCGTTTCAAACTTATCCTTCGAAAAGTTTCACTTCTCATCAAAACCTCCATCCTGACAATTATTTTTGCTTACTCCTGTTTTACACTTGCTTGTTTTATCCCACCAAATAACTCCAGTGTTTTATTGTGAGTGCGATCGAGTGTCCTGTGTGATTTCCATGCATTGGTCTTCCATAAAACCAAAATATGATTCGACAAGCACGCCTGACTGATTCAATTTGACCTACCTGAGAGAATCTTCAAGCTAAAAGCGATACTTTTTGTTGCGGATGATCGCGGGATATGTAGTTTTCACATTCACACCACTCTTGCAACCTGTGTTGGAGTAAGTTGGGGAAGTCTCTCTTATTAGAGCTCATCAGTAGCGCACATCTCTGGCCATGCAGCGGCTTGAAATTCGGACATCTGACACGCGAGGCGAACGTGTGACACGAATGGAGCTGCACATACCTGACGCATCGGAATTTTCACGTTTGAGCAAGCAAGCTTGAGTTACGTAATTTTACTGAACGTGATAAGTTGGGGATGGCGAATATGCCCAAGCTTACTTGTGGGAGATTTTGCCATTGAAAATGGAGGCGAAGGTCTAAGCCTTCCGGCCTCATTACCTAGCATAGATTACCTTCAAATTCGCACGTGTATGTGGTGTACAAAATGATACGGAATACTTTAGAACAGACACTGTCCTTGTTGTTAATATTCAGCACTATACCTCAGGTGATGGATTCAGCCCAGAGCGAAATTCCTAAATCACTCCATACTCTCAACAAGCTTTACGTTAGGTTGGCGATAGTGTTATGGTTGATGGTGTTCTTAAGGTGAATACAAACAAACAAACGGGTGAATGTAAATAGCTGGGTGAACAGTGAGAGGTTATGAACTATTCTTCAGACAACAACGACAGGTCTTCACTAAGTTTCCGTAGGCGTTTTCCTAGGTTATATGTGTTCGACTGTAGAAAAGCAGCACAGCCTGTATCTAGCGTGAAAATAAGGAATTGCTAGATCAGTGGTAAATTCATCCTGATATTTGGAGCACTCGAATGCAGAGAATCTGAACTAACACGCAGCCCTAGGAAATTAGCACGGACTAGGTACAAGTTTAGGCTTGGTTCGTTCTATAGCGATTTGCATATGATATGAGAAAATCCACGAATATCATCGCTTGGATCATATTCCTCCGAAGGTGATGCCATGCACTTGCAAACGGGAATGAATTGCGAATAATGGTAACTTTTTCTGCACCTAGTTACGTTAAGAACGACTTCTCGATGCTTCACAGTAGCATTTCTCAGCTCACATTCTTAGAATATAGTTCATCGATGAATTCTATACTTGCTGCGAAATTCGGTCGTTACCCCTGCTCTGAAATTAGATTCTCTTTTATCTTCAAACTGCATAATGAAAGACAATCATAGGTCGCGGCAGCAAACTAAGCCCTGTTGTGATCCTGAACAAATAAGTCATAAAATATGACTTCAATCCTAAATAGAGATCCTTTTCTGATGAAACACCAAAAAAACAGTTTAGAACTCCCTCATCATTGTTGATAATTACAATCACTAGGCCGTAATGTGGCTAGCGTCAGAACTTGTGAGCTCATAGGCAACAGCAGATGAAATAGAGCAATCTTTACGCAGCGTAAAACCGTCATGGATATGGCGGCTACGCTAATTTGTAAAATGTCTACGCAAAAAGCAGTCTTCAACGGTATCTTGAATAAACCTTGTCAATCTCATAGAAGTGTAACCCCTGAAAACGAGATGGTACTGTGTCAGGTTAAACCGTTATCCATCGTCCTGATGCATTCGCCCCAGGAGGCTAAGTGGTCAGAACAATGAACTGCCTTTCCGTTGCCCAATTAAACTAACTACACTCACCTTTTCTAGGAGAAAAGAGGCAGCGAAAATATTTTGGCGTTGCGACAAATGGAGAATTATCATGTCGGACTGTGAGGAAGGCTCAGCTGGATCTGAGGAAGCAGAGTAAGCGGGGAAATGAAGAGACAAGATGTCTTTCCATTGGCAACATAAGTCCAAGCGCGGTGAAAATGGAAATGATCACAGCGATGAAACGTAACGGAAATATGATTCATCGAAGACGTCCAAAATGGGGACCAGTATGTTGTCACTCGAGGACTCCGAGTTAAGCGTCCCACTTTTGGTGTCTCCTTGCTCCAGCTTGCGCAAAAACTCCATACTTGACACAGCTCGTTCGTCTAGTTTGCAGCCTTTGACTGTAATAGACACCGGTGGCATCTTCTTGTCCATGGATTCTTTGGAAGCGACTACCCTTTCCACCCCATTTAATTCCCCGAATTCGCCTTTGTCACCTTTTGGTTTCATCTGCATGTTTGCTTTGGATTTTGATGGAAATCCTAGACGACACGGGCAAAACCAGCACCTTGTATGGTCTTGTCAATAACGCTTTATTGTTTATTAAGACTGATATAAATAATCGTAATAAGTAAAATGTCTGCTGACATCACAATAGTTCGGATGGATCCATGTTAGGTGGACCACAACATTTCAGCTTTCCAAGGGACCTTTATACGAGTAAAATTGCATGGATTTTATCGTTTCAGAACAGCGTGGTAAGCAGTCGGTAGTTTTTATTTGGCCAACGTTTCGCTTTAGACACAATAGCTTCATCAGGCCAAGTCATGCATGAATCTTAAAAGGACAAAATTAATCTTAGGACAACGAAATGAAAAAGTTGGAAATGGGTGGATTCAGACGTGCGTTGAAGAAGACAGTGCAGCCTGAGCTTTTTTGGCGTGTGAAAGTTCAAGTCTGTATGTATGTGTGAAAAATGGGGTTCTGTCCGCTCTGCGTGGCCAGTTCATCGTGCTTATCTTATGTCGTATATGCTTTGGAAATGGGGTTGATTATAAGTATGTCTCTCTTGTTGAAATGCTTGTTTGCGTGTGACGTCTTACTTGTCTGATCTCTTCTATCTACAACACACATATCCAACTTGTATGCATTTAGCGAATCTACACTCATTTGCAAACTAATTTGGGTTTTCGAGACACTCACTTGGTTACCAAGCTGAATCTCTCGTTTGTGATGTTCTCAGGCAACTGAATGTGCTGCACCAGGCCGCCTATGTTTCTGCGATACATATATATTTTGTAATGCACTACTCTTAAGGTTGCTGAAAACCCCTTGGCATTTACTTTCGAACAACCAAATGTTTGGTGAGCCCGGTAAGAAATTATGCATTCCTAGCATGTAAATACAGTGGAGGAAAATAACACTCCTTGGTGGATTAACGTCTTACTTTGGTACTATTTTTAGTAGGCACGCTTGATCTCCTGCGTGAGTGACACTTACCCTCGGGTGGTTTCTCGATATCTGGTAGACCTTTCGGCCTTACAAACAGCCGATTTTGGTCCAACTGATGCTTGGAAAATTCACCAGCCCGGATTCGGATTTGATCGCGCACCGTGATTCGGTAAAGGTACATCCGACTGAAGAATAGTCTGGAGGGTGAATGAGCAGATAGTGAGAGTGTTTCCATGCAAAATAAAGAAGAGAATCAAATAGAAATATGAATCATATCAACGTTTCACTGAAACGCGGATTCCAAAAGATCTGTAGTGGCTACTAAGATCATCAGTTTTACTCTACATGGTCTTTGTACCATCTGTTCTGAATCCTTAAGTCAATCCTTGGTACCATTCCTACATATTATCCCTTGTCTTACCTAAGCTGCGGACAAGCCGAAACAACGCATATCGCTCAAACTGCTTGCTTACTTTTACGCTGACCTCTCTACAAATTTTCGCAAATGTCTAGTGCTTGTGGGGCAAACATAATCGATCTGTCGCCCACAAACAATTTGGAATTCCATTCAAATGACTGTTCTTCCTCCATCTTCTGGACAGAAGCACTTTGAGACTTCGGATAGAGCCGGACGATGATCATAGTTGTGTAGAGTGACAAGAAACATGGATGTATGACAATAAAAAAACAGTAGAGGCTAATTTGGTGACCTACAGAATATCGCATAAAAGTTGAACATATGAAACCTGTACGTGCTGATTTCACTAAATGGCCGCATTCGCAAGCTAATCCAATTAATTTACTAGTGACTACGTGTCATTTCACTGACGATGTAAGCCTCTCAATTCCTAAATCCAGTGGTTAACAGCAACCAAGAGAGTACTGGATTTGTTTTCACATCACTCATTTACTGTAACCATCAAATATGGTATATTGCATATGTGTTGATTATCCATATTTTTTGAACCGCACTGTATTAGCCCGAGGGCAACTCATCGAAATGCTTCCCGATGATTCTCCTTTATTTGTACCAGTAGAAGCGGACGTGAAGAACCTAATAGCCTAACTGAAGCCAAATAAATCCATCCCACAAGCAAGAAAGGAAACGTAAAGAACACAAACTCATTATGTACTAAAAGCCTGGTTACTGCGTTGTAGTTGCCGTTATATATTTTCCAAACTTCGGGTTTCTAGGGTCTCTGACTTACTGATGAGTAATCTGATTGGTGTTTTCGGGGTCAATGTAATCCAGAATGGTTTGCAAATCGTTTGCGTTCAGTGGGATCTTTTGCTGCTGTAGAGCAAAGAAAAACATTGCGTGGTTCATTGCGCAAAATACATATACAAAATATGTGGAAGTTCGTGGTACACGGAGTGAACATCAGTAATGAAGCCCGAATTCTCTAATAACTGGTTTCTGTTTCCGAATAATTCGCTTGTCGCAAATATCTCTTAAAGTCTGTACTTTGGTTCTTGCTATGGGGATATATTTGGCACAGACACCCTTGATAACTATACTGAGGGACCCAGAATAAGCGTCAGTTTGGAAACATCATTAGCTCAAGTGAGCCCAAGGCGTTGGGGCACCGTTGACTTAGGTGAACTTTGATCTGGCTCAAAGTTGGCAAATTTTTAGCAGACCTTTCAAAAATATCAAGAACCATTCGATATAATCTGTGTATATTATGTATATATATATACATATTCCCAAACCAGTTAAGTATCGGGTTACTTTTTAAGTGCTAACAACATACATGCATACATACACATACATCCAAAATTCTGACTAAATCTTCTTTGCTAAAAGAAGAGGTCTCATTTGTTAGTTTCATCGTGCAAATGCAAACGGTTAGGCTTTCCTGAGAACGAAACACAATCAAAAACATCGCTGATGGCGGTTTTGAGGTCTTCAAACCAAACCAGTTAAGTATCGGACTACCTTTTAAGCGCCAACGACATACATGCATACATATACATACATCCAAAACTCTGATTAAATCTTCTTTGCTAAAAGAAGAGGTCTCATTTGTTAGTTTCATCGTGCAAATGCAAACGGTTAGGCTTTCCTGAGAACGAAACACAATCAAAAATATCGCTGATGGCGGTTTTGAGGTCTGTTCATTTGGGTGTGCGTTATTGTATTAACGCTGCACAAGCTAGACAGTATTATCCAATTCAGGAAAGGTGCATAAATTTTAGGTCAACACAGGTACACATGTATCAAGCACAAGCCTCACCTCATATTTAAACTAAATTTTTCGTAGTAATGGAATTTCTAATGATTTTTTTTAACATGAATGGGAAGGGAATGGTTTTCGTGCGATTACAGTGAAGTTTTATGGTAGCGGGAGGGAAGATCGCAATATTGCTGTAGCAGCTTCAGAATTCCATTGTGTTAATTTTGGAAACTAAGACTTTATGACCCCCATTTGCACACAGTTTTGGTGAAAACGTCTTTCAAGAACGAATATCCCCAATATACAATCAGTCAAATCATTCTCAGTGCAGTTGTTTGTTAAAATGGACTATACTTAAAAAAAATAGGTGAGACTGGAGGCGCTACTCGTATGCATATCATTGGGTGATATTTAACAAACCAAACTATAGAGTACGCTCACTGTATACGAACGACAGAACAGATTCAATAAGACAGTATTAGTTCATGTCAAAATTACTTATTCAAGTCGAACAGTAATCTGGACCCTGATTCAGCAGTCTGCAAAAATCCATGCGTTTTGCCATGGATAAACGTTTTAAAGTATCACCAACAACCACAGGACTGACAAAGAGAAGTTGTGCACTTCTTACCAGCTGTTCGAGTTTTGCTTCTTCTGTGAAGACAATAATGGCCAAGCTAACGGGAATCAAGCAAAGGTATCCTGTCAATAGTGTGGTTCATTAAAGGAAGAATAACTTTGATTGATTCCTGGGCGACTGACAATGAACTACGGTCTGTATTTCCTGATCTTTTAGCTGTAATGGCTAACCCTCGCTGACCAAAACTACCAAAGGATAATACAATATCTTATGCACTAGTACGCTAATCAGACTTTTCAACGTTTCGCACATTGTATGAATCTGAATAAATCTCCAAGCTTCTTGGCATCGGAAACCTTGCGAACTATCAAATGTTCAACTGCTTTGCAATTTTCCACGTTTTGCAGGGAAGCGAAATTAATTTATGGCTTTCACACATGGACACTGAAATGACGAACTTGGAATAAATGTTGCTTACCAGTATACCTTCGATGAAATCTGCGCGACTTAGCATTCCCGTTTGTTGCAAATCAATTAAACGGTAAAAGTCAACAATCCTGATTCCATGCTTGTTCAGATAATTCATCAAGAAGGTCATCGGGTCTTGCTTGGCTAAAAAAACATAAGTAACGGTTAATGCACTTTCTAATAAAACTCAATGGAAACGTTCATATATGCCCGAAAAATTTAGATATGAAAACATTTCCTACGAAATTCCCAAGTTGTGGTAATTGTTTCAAATCCTCTGTCCGTGATGATTAGCAAAACCGATTGGCGAATATATTATGCCACTAAAACTCTCAATTCATACTAGGAATCGTTAGCGTCGGGATATTTTGAAAATCACTAGATCCTTTATCAAGACCGGTTTATCCAGACACAATCAAGCCTAATTAGACAAAGTGTCTACCACACTTTTTTGCATTCAAACAGTGCTTTATAGTTGTTGCCATATCACTATTTCTCCCTGGATGGTTACCTTATGAGTAGAAAAGATCACAATTTGCTTGACTTTTGGTAGAGCTAAGGTTAAACGAATGTCTGTGGTAGTAGTAAGCAGCAACCTTCTTAAATATTTGATGACATGAAAGTTTGGATTACGAAGCGATACAACCTAACTATAGGGAGCCATCGACCCAATGATTTTACAACGGAGTTGCCGTTTTATTTGCTCCTCAACCCCAAAACATCACCTTCGACACAGTTCAGGATATAAATTATGCCACTTGCCAAATTCCGTCAGTCGTCCTGAGGCCATTTTGGAAAGTAACCCAAGCACGTGTTTTGGCCTTTACATCGTAGTCGCACACAGTAACGGGCCTGAGAGCTTAGTAAATTTCTCCATCTGTGTCATAGATAACTGAACTCTGCCGTTCGCCTGAAATTGCCTGGTCGTGCCAAAACGCCTTTCCCGCATCTGATCGCAGGTTTGTATGCAAATTTGAAAACTGCCTCGCCTTACTTGCTCATTATTACTGAATATTATTGAAAAACGGTCTAGAAAATTTCATGAGATCGCCCAGTGCAAATGACATTTTTGCTTTCGTATCTAGAAATTCGTAACTGTTGAGTTCGGCTTGATCATTAAGCAACTCCACAATTAAGAGAAGTTTAGCGATGAGACTTTCGATGAGACGAGAGTGTAGATGCAGTGAAATCATTTTTGAAAACGACCCCACTCTCAGTATCAATGGAAGAGGCCATGCCGTCCTCCCTCGAACACTGACGAATTAGGAAATTTGTCTGTGAAAACTGCGTGCTCAATCACCTGGCCCATTGCGCTAATCGGTGTACACATTGCTTTGAACATGCATGAGTTCGACGTTGTTAAAAATTTCATGCTAAACAGTTGCACCATAATGATCACTTCTTGCGTTATAGGGTAATGTCACCACACAGTGCTCCGTGAGTCAGGCTTTGTGGTACAAGGTTGGGGTTGAAGTCACTTTCAGCCTCGAAAAGAAGATGTGTTACTTTTCCTCACACGGTTTGGCTAATGAAATAAAAAGAAGAGCATCTCTCACACCATGGGACCTGAAAAGTTTGGACATCCCTCAGTCCTCACAAAAAAGAAGGCCTGACAGACCATCACTAGCAGAAGAAAGGAACAGTTTCTGTGGACAACTATCGGCCCAACGTTTTACATAAAACGAGGGATATAAATAAGGTATCTTGGAGATGGTGAACTCAACGTCGGAGACGAGTAGCACTAAGTAGGTCAGAAACTACGCAAGCTGTATTGTGTACTCAGATTTGGTGTGCTTTGCTTGATCTGCTACATGACTGGAGCCAGCTGTTTGAGGACGTGTGGTCAAGGGGTATAACACGCAACTAGAAACGAAAAAGTTTCGGTCGTCAGCAACTTCGGATAAGGAGTGTTCGAAACCATGCTTTTTACTGACGTTCCTTTTGCGGTTATCTAACCAGTGTTTTTCGCTTTATTCGGGTAACAATTGATTGGTTGCAGAGGCTGTCTGGACTCACTCGAAAGTATTCAAGCACTCGTAGGCAAGCGAACAAGACCAAACCATTTGAATGCCAGATAAAGGTACTGATGTGGTATTACTAGAGTGCTTAGATTATAAGCTCAAGATGAACATCAGTGTGCCAGATACCATTATTTTTCTGTTTCCGTCTGATGGAAGATATATGACTGAACCGGTGGAAAAATACTACGTAAACATACTGGAAATCCGAATAAAAAAGTCAAACTTCAAAGACTAGACCAAGGAAATGGAACCTGTCTACATGACCTACCCTCGCTTTATGAGGCTGATTTTTCACTCCTTCTTGGTGTTTATAATCTTCCCTATCACGATAATTCTCAGTCGTTGCTTAGGGTTCTTATACCAGCGCACTAAGAGATGGCCAAGCATAGCCCACGAAGCACAGTCCGCTTTGCTGTGTTTGGGTGACCAAAAGCTCTCGGACAAAATTGTTTCCTCTGAGGATTTCCTCGTTGGTTGCTTATGTATGGTTGCTTGGAACTACGTAATCAGTTGGCGACGCGATACAATTAAGCAACTGAGCAATGTGTCACAGTAATTATAATAAGCAAGCTTAGGAAGCTTGCCTTGAACTATGCCAATAATGCATCGTTTGTACACAGTGAAACCTACACTTTCCTATTGACAGCGTGATCCTGGTGCCTCTTATTGACCCCATGCTTGATGATAACTTTATGGCCAGGTTGAGAATCACATCACTGGAAAATAAGATGTAATCTTTGAACCACCTAAGATATGTGAATGAAAGATTTCCGATATGCAATGCGAAAAGATTGGGAAATTCACTTCCGAAGACGTTTAATAACAAACACTCGCAGGCTGGGTTTACGTGTGAACTGGAGAGGGTGGATGGGCAAGTATCCCCGGATGTATTTTCGCAAAGATGTCGATCGGGTAGCATGCGAACAAATGTTCACAGAAAGCTAGCGGAATCGAACAGTATACCAATGTTCCCAGCTTTGGATCACTTAGAATCAGACGAAAACTGGCGGTTCCGATCTTCCTCCAAGTGAAGCCAGGCATGCTGAGAAGCCGAGGAGCACTGCACAGCTCTCCCATACTTTTTGAGAGTCATCAGCAACTCATGAACGTCCCGGAAGTCTTGATCCCATAAACTTCTGGATAGTGTATGGATCACAGGCGTTTGACAAATGCGCGAGAGTTATCAGCAACTCATGAACGTCCCGAAAGTCTTGATCCCACAAACTTCTGGATAGTATATGGATCACAGGCGTTTGCCAAATGCGCATGGCTAGCAGTGTGATCAACTCGCATTTAGACAGGATACTGCGCCATCCATTTTTCATTCACGGGAGGCACACTTGGGTGGCCACGTGTTGGACCCGTGATTGAAGGATGCGTTACGCTTTATTATGTCTAATTGCGAACTAATCACACTACTGATCAGCCGCCCTTGTCCAAATAGTTAAGCGTTCAAACTGCTAGCCAGAATTTTGTTCTTGAAGATTCCTCACAGATGAGCACTACTGATGATTTCTAATAAGGATGAAGCAACTCTACAGCACTTCTCAGCTCTTCAGCGAAGGTATCAGGGAAACATCCGACAAACACGATGTCATACGTTGGCTTTCAATTTCCGGTTGTGATGTTTATGCTGGGGCATTTCATTAAGGGCAAACATGAATCGCTGCCAAGAATAAACATTGCAAATACTTAAAGAATCGGCCTGATTTGGAATGCTTCTTAAGGATTTCCAAATCCGATTCCTCCTTCCGAATGGTAGTTTGTCGAGTGGTGGCAAATTTCGCGTGCGAAAGCCGAGCAGAGTGCGTAGAGTTAGAAAAGAAACCCAAATAAAACTTGCATGTTTACGAATGTTGTTCCACCCAAAAACGAAACTTTTTCACGCATACTAAACAGAACAGAAGCAGCAAATCAAGACAGCTTAAGCGGTTACCCACCATACTTTCCTCCGCGAGTTTCCCAAGAGACGCAGTTTTCATTCAGCAAGGTGAATCGTCTCAAATTCGAAATTCGATGGGCGATTTGGGTGAGTTTTTCAGTGAGTTGCATGCCCTGTATTGAACCAAAGGGGAAATAACATTGACCAACAAGTACGAAAATTGACAGTTAAGCTAAATTTCTCAGCTTAGCTGTTGTTATCTATTGTGGATCAGGTGAATTAGTTCTCTAGCCGTCATGATTACCTCAAAAAATTGTGAAATTGATGTTTGATTTAATGAGTTCATTGAAAGTGTTCCTCCAAATACTTGACCACTTTTACCGGGACACTGTGAAACACATCCAGAATCCATCAAAATATCCCTTAATTTAGAAGAAAAGCGAGGTGTAAGGCGTGCAAAAAATAACAATTTTCTTAGCAATGAGTGAAGCTGATTGGTTAGTCACTGCATGTACATTTTTTGAGGAAAGTGTACGTTTATAAGAGAAATGATCTGTAGTGTAGAAACGGAAGTGAATGTCAGGAGAAGGCAGTTGCATGTCAACAGTTGAATCATCAGTCAAGAGGCCGAAAAAGAAGATGACTATTAGGAACGAAAAAATCCCTCTTTCGGGCCGACGTTTGAGTGCTCTTTAGCTGACTAATCCGGAATAGGGTAACGAAACTGCCTACTGTCTATTGGGTTGTAATCTACGTTGCACAGCCTGAGGTTGCTAGTAAAAATGGCTAGGGAGGCGGGCATATATGAACCGACGAAATTCAGTGTAGTTTCTCACTGACACGTTAGGTTTTATGATGCTGCGAAATAAGATGAAATAGGAAATTTCCCAGGGTTCTCAGGAAACGAGGGCATCCAAGAAAAACAACATGTACAGAATCTACAGGCACATATAAAAATTAGGAACGAGTGAAAACCACCTTCGGGTTCAACTGATTTGCCTACATGGACCTAGATGTCACTTTTTTTCTCAACAAAATGTTTGGAGATTTGCGAATGTATGATGTAATAAGCAACATAGAAAATCTCACCTCTAGGTCTAAAACCGTCAGTCCGCTTGTTGCTGTATGTTCAAGTATATGCAATAGTTGGTGAACACCACTCACTGTCAGAGGATTCAAACCAAGCTGGAATAAAATAACAGTTGTAATACGTCGCCATGGTGACTCGCAAAAATGTTGAATCAATAACAGGCGGACGTCAGATATTTATGATGTTTGTGAATGTAATGAATTTTGTTCAGAATTGTGAGTGGTTACCAACAAATGTCACCAAGACGGCGACCAGGTTGTATCATTCTTAAATGGGGATTCGACCGGGCACTAGCTGCATGGAATCCCTACAGTATAACAAAATATCAAACGTGACAAATTAGATGTACACACTGAATATGTTCGTGTGTTTGTACTAGCTGTCAAGCACACTGCACATGATTTGGATGGAGCATGTCACTATGCGGTATCCTAACTGTAACAAACAGTTGGTTTCAAGACGCGACTGACTCTAGGCGGCACGACCTAATTCTTGTGCTTCACTTGGTCTTGCTTTGGTTGAATCCTCAAATAATCCTACGTGTGTTTATCCCACGTTTCTTAACGCTGAATTTTCCAAAATTACAATTTTTGTGAAGCATCCCCCCAAAAAGGATGCGCTCATTTATTCTTTCGGATTAAAGAATTAGTAAAACTGCGAGCTTCTACCACACTCCATCAAGTTATCCAGAAGTTTTATGCATGTAATTTGCATTCATCAGGAATCCCAGGCGCTTCTGCACTTTCAGTCATCTGTGCCAATTGATCAGATGTATTTTCCAAGTTCAGAATGTTATTTAATCACATGATTGGTGACGTTCTATTAAACATCAAATAAATGCGTAGATAATCTGTAAGTGATGGTCAACCACATACGCGCAAAACTTTTAGCGTTGAATTTTGCTGTAATGCCTTGGTCAAAGGTAGAACCGCCCGCAGTTCAATCCGATTTGACTTTAGGTCAAGCTCTTCTAGTGAATTGTTCCGCGTCAGTCCTTCGCATAGTGCTTCTGTCCCACGTAGTGCGAAACCATTCCACGAGAGGTCCAACAGATGCAACCCCTTGTTATACTGCATGAAACGATAAAACAAGATGTGTAGTAATATACTTAGATGAACCTTTTTCTGACAACTGTGGTTAGTATAAACATTACTGATGTCAGTCGCAAGCTCTTTAAATGGCCACTTGTAGTTGTATCGGTTTGAAACAGAACTGTCTAGAATATCACAAAACAACTATTCAGTGGAATCAAACGCATAAAGATACCATTGTGTAAAATGAGTCAGGTTCAGAAGTAGAAACAACTCTTTTATCACGTTGCTTTGGAGTTTTATGCAAGTCACGAAAAGCACCCAGCACAAATGATTTCACGTCTTACTAAGAACGTCAGTAAATGATGCGACAGTGTGTGCTTCTGATACTGCGTCAGAATGGATAGGTTCAAGAAAGCTGCTACCTTAAGCATTGGCCAGCTAGAATTAACTCAACACTAATGGGTTACGTTTGAAGGGAACTAAAGATAAACCAGTGTGCTTAACAAAATGGTGAATGAGGCGACCAGGTAAAGCCTCTGCCGCTTTATCCACAAAATGGTCTCCCACAAAACGTTTAAATGGGAACATTTGGATTCTAGCATCGTGTAAATTCCGGAAACGCTGGTAACAAGCTAGGTAATGTTTACACATTTATATGTCTATTTGCCACAAAGACGAAAAAGCACTTCCGAAAAAGTAGCAACAACAGAGAAAAACAACTTCCTTTCTGACACAAGTCGCCACAACTGAAATTTATAAGCAGGCCATCTTCAATGTAAAAAAGTAAGTTTGATGTATCAATTACAAGGTATAAAGAAATTAAGTATGTCTTAATGATGTACGAATGATGATTCTTATCAATATCTCTTTATTCTGAACGACGGAGCGATAAGTGTTCATTTAAAGGCTCACATTTGGTTTCCTATTTTCTCCTAGTGATCATGAATAAACGGCCAGCGGGATAAGTCAATGTGTCCAATTCGGAAGAATGTCTAGGGATGCAGCGCTTTCTGAAAACGGAGCAATCTTACTATTTCGGAGTATTTCGCCAATAAGAATACAAGTGACCGTCAAGAATCGAATTTTGGGACGTGTGCCACACTTTCAGGAGGATGTTCATAGCAAAGTGTGAGGAAATCCCCTGCGCAAAGAGCCACACAGTTAATATGTACAACCATTTTTGAATTATGGGAAGGCTTATTGAGGGCAGAGTGAATACATGTATGAAAAATTCCTTTTATTGCTTTTTCGCTCTTCACATGAGGATGCCGGAGGATAAATTGATATAAATTGCGCGTTCCATGGGGCGTTTTCATCATACCGAATGTCCGAACTGGACCAGTCTTATGTGAATGTGTGGTCTTGTGATTATGAAAATGGCTAATTTCGCAACAGACTAGAGATATGAAGACCATCTCAGGGCATGAAGCTTGTTTCAATTGGTCAGGTGGGCATTCCTATCTAACCTGGTTTACCTGGGGCGTTCCAACCGAATACGATAAACTGTGTGTTCCTCTCAAAATTGCTTCGCACCGGTTTAATCGCCTTCAAGTCCTTTGTGTTTCACATCGTTTGAGGACCGAACGACCAAATACCGATTTGGTCAGTTTCTTTCCCTTATGTACTTTTGAAAATCCAAGTCTCCTACCACCATAGTGAGAAACAAGAACGAAATGGGCTGGAATTGCATTCACATACTATTTACGAAGCTTAGCACAGCTGAAGTGGGCAGGCAAATCTGGGAAATTCATTTTTCGTGAATACGTTCATTTGCTGACTATGGTGCTGGCCAGCCGACGGATACCACCAAAAGTAAAGGCACAATCTGGTCATACAGGGAGTGAATCTAGGCGGTTGCTACGGTAATCGGAAGGAATGAACGCTCTGGGGAATGGACCGAAATTTTAGTGTAAACCATGTCCGTTTGCTGAAGAATGATTTACAGGTCTTGGAAAGATGCTAAACTTTGGGACCAAAGTTTATTGAAAGCTGGACCGATCATAATGTCTCGGGTAATCTGATCTGAAAGGAAAACATCTTACAGCACATGTGGATCTTTCTCTAATCGTAACTTGAGAGGCTTGTCAGTAACCTGGGATTGGTGAGTGAAGTTTTAATGTTACTATATTTTAATTAAGTATATGTTGACGACAGTGCTAATCTGGATCCTGAAATCTAACTGCGAAGGATACAGTCTACCAAACTATAGGTGGTGAATCCCACTCCTGAATCTTAAAACGCACACTGCTGATGTTTATGCACAATGTTGAATTTGTTAGCGTGTACATCTTAGCTTCACGCAAAGAGATAATCTCAGTTACAGAATGAAATTCAAGCAAAGAGTTCTCTTTACCGATGCATTGTAGCTCATGATAGCTTGAAAAAGTCCGTCAACGATGTTCCCTGGACATCCAATTAGAAATGTATTCGAGATTTATTCCAGTGTTTGAGAAATTAAAGTCCACACTCAAACTCAGGCTGAATCTGTGAACTCTACCCATACATCGTAAACAGTGAGAAACAGGAGGAAGTAAAAGGCCGATTGCAGGAAGAAGCCTGAATCGCGATACAATTTTTAGTGCGTGATGTACGTATAAAACTTGATTACGAAGATGTTATAAAAACCATGTATTCATATGGTTCCAGTCAAAGCAAAACCCACTTTGAGCATTTTCGCGAACTCCACCGCGCCATTCGAGTGAATTTTATTCCAGTGCAGGCTCAATCGGTTTAAAGTTGAATTCGTGTCTGTAGATGGTCAGGCTTGAATTTAAACAAGACTTGCATAGTGCCTTTGCTAGGGATGCAGGTTCTTGGGATTCGATGGAGTTGCGAGACAAGTCCAATTTCCGAAGTCTCGTATTCTTCTAAAATGAGGAGTATTTCCAGAAATTTCATTGTCATTTATTAATAGTGGTCCTTCTGAAACATAGATGGTGTGTATTTGTTTTTACAGTGAAGACTGAACATGAAAATCCTAAAGTGTGGAGTCGAATAAAAACTAACACAGTTCAAACGGTCTACTGATGAAATCAAGATGTGTCGTTATTGCGAGTATGCCCAAAGTTTTATCAAAATTTAACTTGTTTACCAGGTTTACTTCAGATTCAACAGGTGATTCAAAACTGTAAAGTCACTTTTGGTTTTCTTGGTTCTTTAAGTTGTCAATATAGGAACTATTCTTACAAAGGCTGAGCATCCTCTGGGCTAATCCGGTTAGAATGCATGCACAATCCATGCCTACTCTGGACCTAACACATTCTGAGAGGTTCAGTTGCTCCATAAATCAGTTCTTCTGATGTGAGCGCTGTAAGCCAAACGTATATGAATCTCGTTTGTTCTCTACTTTTTTCCATATAGGTGTTGTATACACGGCCTTTAAAGCAGACTTGACCCGGTAAATTGGTTTTCCTAGACGAAGTCTCACAAATGGTCTTTTAGAGATGCTCTAGCGTAGATCTACACAAGTATAGCTAGATCGCGTGAATTCCTAGCCTTTTATTGCACACGGAAGTTGATTGTCAACGAACCTCTCTACACTGACATCTGAACAGTGGCATATGAAAGTGTTCCCATCGCCGGTGAAGCAAATTCGTAGACTTTACAGTTGAATTGACCTTTTTGTCGTGTATGCGCATGATTTCACTGAAGGAACAACATCCGGGACCATGAAAAACCCTAACATGACAAGCTGTCACACAAAGATGCAACCGAGTTAGCCGCACACGTCCAGAGTTATGCACAGTTAAGTAAACCTTCCGGGAAGAAAAACATTATCCGTAAACGGAAGGTCATACTTTAATTCTCAAAATTCAACAGTCACCCAAGGTCATTGACCTTCTAAGCTCATGATTTAGGGCTCGAAATAACTGACGAAAGATTCGTGGTTTGAACGCAGAATCAGCATCTAGACTGCTCCCTTCTAGACTTGCGCATCGTGGCAGTACTTTAGTCTTCGTGTTTCTTCATTGACCTTCTAAGCTCATGATTTAGGGCTCGAAATAACTGACGAAAGATTCGTGGTTTGAACGCAGAATCAGCATCTAGACTGCTCCCTTCTAGACTTGCGCATCGTGGCAGTACTTTAGTCTTCGTGTTTCTTTCGAGGGCATGGCAGGTATGAACCGAAGCCGTGTTACAGTCGAGCATTTATTGAAAATCCTATCCACTGTAAGCCCGACAATTTTAAAAAGCCGGATCAAAGACATTATCAAAAAACCTACCTTCAGTCCATTTGAGATTCGAACAATTGAGCTGTCTGTGATGCAATTATCTTCAGAGAAAGAAAATAAAGGTCGGAAGTAGTGGATGATTTTTCAAAACTTAGATCAAAAGTTTCTTCTGAATCTCGTCAAACTACACGACAAAGCCATCGCTCATGCATCTGGAACGATGTGTCACATCCGAAAGATAACAAATACTTAGGGCTCCTCATCGGACGAGAGGAACGAACCAGGTCCCAAGGCATTCCAGGTTACTCAGGTACATCTCGCAAGTCCAACGTCAATAACCATTCAGGTGACTGACAGTCATGTGGTGTGTTTTTGTTTTCACTGTACACATCCGGTTCACAAGGCTCAAGGGAACAAGTTTAGCAACATCTCACAGAAACAATTTCTCATCCATGCCGTACATTACTTGTACCTCAGTAAACTTCAGTTGATGGACAAAAACTACCGGTTACGTTGTAGAGTTTCATTCTGGTTTTTTGCAGTAAAACTTCCTTCGACCAATACTTGCACACGCAGTTGTCTGCTTCTATTACACAGAAGCCCACTGTTTTAGTGAAGCTAAGTTATCCGCTTGCATTACGTGCAGAGTAGCTTATCCGCATGAGGTTGTCAGTGGTTTATCTAATGAATGTGTTATAAATCATCTTTGGGACGTTCATTTCGACAAATGGCTGGGGTATTTAATAAAGAACGTTTTTTCGGACACCGCGTAACACTCCTGAACAGAAAAATAAAGACTATGTGGGTACTGGAATGCGAGATCCCCGCACTAGCTGGAGAGAGGATGTAATCAGGTAAAGTCTGTGCAAAAGTCTTCGGGTTCGGTTTGTCTTGAGAAACATAAAAATTCATATATGACCCGTTAACATTTTATTGCACGCTGTTTGAGCAGTTGAACGACGTTACTGTTCAGTCCACAGTAAAATTAACTGTATATAGTTGGTTTCAACCATTGACAATGTTTTATCGTCAGCATACGCTCAAAATTTAATATATGGTTTACTGTGTATTAATGGAGTGTTTCTTCATAGTTTGCTTCCCTACGCAGCTAGACGACCATGGTGTTGAAAATATCGCATTCAGTATTGAGCACCGCATTTATTCTGGTTAGTCCACATAGAATGAGCACATCACGTAGATTTCGCCCCTAGTAAGGCCAATCAAAGATGACACATCGGATTTAAAACTGTAGATTTATGAGCTTCGAGAAAGCATATTAAGACTAATTTTGGAACTTGAGTACATACCATCTGGGGCGCTATAGTTTGTTGACTGATAGTCACGCCAGGTGTCCTCCCTGGTGGTTACCGACGGTGGTTTGTTTCTCATCAGTTCCTGATGGGACGGCCCCAAATAAATTACAAGTCCTTCGCTTGAAACAGTCCGGCATTGCCAACTTTATGCAGAAATATCAAAACACACAACTAATCAAGGGGCAGATAAACACCTATAAACACCTATAATAACACCTATAATATGAAGTAAGTAAGTAGTTTCACTCTAGAATATATCATGTTCGAGACATTTACAAGCTAGTTTGGATGAAAATTAACAGTCATTCCCGTTTTTGGATTTGGCCGCCTTCATTACACTATGCAGCAGCTACTAAACACTAAAACTTCCCCTAGCCCAGATGATAACAGAGCGACGAAGTAGTTCTCGTTACTCTATGCTCATCTGCATTAATTTTGTGAGGAATTTGGTTGTCAAGCATAGAATATTAAACATTCTTGGTAAAAAATGATATTTTCCGGCATCCCTTATTAGTTCTGCAAAGTCAAACCGCTGACCTAGTCACTGGTCGCAATTTAAGATAAAACAGTGAGCGAAATGCTTTTTGATGATTTGTAACATATCCTCCCAAAGAGTCCGTTCGTTTTGTTTTGTTCCACAGTCACCAACGCTCACCTTTACGGATCTGACTTTATCTTAAGAAATAAATGTCAATAAGTATGTATGTGAAATCTGATATTGCCTGCAGTGTACATGTTTTACATTTAGTCTTTGAAACCGAACAGCAAGATACAAAAATGTCAGACGCACTGCTCAAATTTAAGACCTCCAGAGGCGTGTTTTCGGCCAAAATGTCTCCGATGGCAGCAGCCCCTTCAGCTCCCAGTTTTGATCCAGCCAGGTTCTAAAAGGAACAAAATGGATGTAGGAATTATCGAACAACGACTTATTAATCCCATCGAAACCACAACCTAAGAAAATGAATTATAGTGAGAATAAGGATTAGCCACAAAAACACTGAAAAAGGATCTTCGTCTGAACTTTAACCCACCTTGGTTCACAACTTTGCTTTCAAATAGAAGCAATGAGCCATATAAAAGTTCACGCTTAGCTACACTAGTTAACTGCTCGCAACATCCATGCAAAATTCAAATCGTTCCCATTCAATCAACCAATAATAGAGTAATCAGTCACACGACAATCCATCTAGTGACGGCATCCCTTGCCACTAAGGGACCAAACACTATCACTAGTTTCCAGTGATTTCGGATAAAAAAGCTAACCCTTGAGCAGCGTCCAGTCTTTGTCGTGATGAGCGTAATTTTAGCCGTGTCCAAACATTAACAGATGACATTTGAAACGGATTCATCGCTGGACAACGGTTGCCACACTGCAAGCTCCTACAAAGCATACAACTTCCAGCCTACTTGCCTCGTACCAACCCTTATGTTATGTCAAAAGGCTGATTGTGACGTGAATCAAGGGGGTAATTTTATTGGGTAAACACACATAGGCTCCTCGTGACACACCGGTTGGCATAAGCGGGGTGAGCTAGTAATTTGCATCAACATTATTTTTCTCGCAAAAGCATTCAGTCATTCCCCCAAAGTTTCGTCGGGATATCGATCTTTCCTTGCACATATTACTGTGGGGACTGTTTCAATTTATAGCTTAGGTAAGATAAATAAAAGCGTGTTTCATCAAGGTTTTTGTTAGTTATTTGATCAAACATAGCCTCGTCAAAAGTGAAACATAGAGTGAAGGATTGTTAGGGTAGTGGTTATCATACTAATTCAGCTTCAAACCTCAATTTCACTCCCGATGACATTTGGGGCAATGCAACTTGAGGTCCTTTTGTTCCGTCAAATTAAGGTAGTATTCACCGAATTATACCTAGTTGACCAATTCAAAGCGTCCGTGCGAACTACAGTTGGGTCATATGAGCAAAGGGTAATGAGGTGTTCCATCCAGGTTATGGTTTTATTCTGGACTATTCACGTTGGCAAGACCAATGAGTAGCTTGATTTTCAGATATTCATCAAGAAGTAGTCAGTTAAATAGTGTCAAAAAATCTTGACCGTTAAACATATTTGCTGTCACACACCTAGATAGATAACCTCGGATGGTGGCATACATTTTGCCGTGTTTCTCATGTTTCTGTTCAAGATGGCTTCATGGGGGTGAATGCATAAGGAATAAATGCAGTGTAAGGTAATAATGCGAACTATTTAAGTCATCTATTATGGTGAATGAGGCACTCAGACAGTAGCGAGAAAGCGAATGGCCTCAAACCTGTGGTGCTTTCGAAACCATCTACATATAGTTGATTCCATAAGGAATAAATGCAGTGTAAGGTAATATTGCGAACTGTTTAAGCGAGAAAGCTAATGGCCTCAAGCCTGTGGTACTTTCGAAACCATCTACATATAGTTGATTATCGTACTTAGAACTGCTAAACTATTTTGTGACCTCCTTAGGTAGGTGTGGCACAGAATATCTTTTCCCGAAAATATACTTGCGTCAATTATCAGTGAATCTTAGATTATTTTGTGTGCCATTTACTAAACTCTTACCTAAAGAAATTGGTTAGAACTCATATCATGTTCACTGTCCATGTGGGCAGGCGCATACTCCTATTGAACAATAGACCGTGCAGCCCGTAAATTGTTTTGCTAAATATTCCAGGTTTCTTCCTTTCGCATTGTAGACGGTTGCGTTGATGCAGACGTAATCAACATCACCATAACTACAAAGGTTGACGAAAATTCTATAGCTCAGCTGTTTTGACAAATGCCCGTTGACACCAAATTTCACATGAGTGACCGACGTACCATATTTATAGTCGGTAACCCATATCTGCAGCTGGTTGTTTTGAACGTTGCCTGTAAACTGGCTTGCCTGAAGTTCTCTTTCCACCAGGTTAGGCATCTTTTGTGAGAGCACAAATTTTCCTCCACGGTCAAATGTACCAAAAACGTGGTGAGGCCAAATGTTGCGTAAAATAATGATTATAACAGGCGATTGATAACTGGTTCAGTCGGGACAGCTGGTCAGAACATCAATGAAGTCGGTGAGCTACTAACTGCCTGCTATTACAAAAAGCTGACTTCCATTGTTAACAACAATTCAACTATATGGTTTTCTTTCAGAAGGCAACTGTTTAATCCATTTTAAAGGTCATGTAATTGATTTTTTTCTTAAAAGGACGAAAAAAAGTGGCATTGTCCTTTTCGCCATGCTAACTTGTTAAGTTGCCCAAGCCTGCTTAACTTAATTTAATTGCCTACACACCAATCATTTAGGTAGCGGACGAAGAACATCAAATTAGTCGAAATGAGAACCAGTGTACAAACTTACATGATTCCTTGTGGGCAGAAAGCTCATCCCAAAGTAGCTATTACGGTGGTTTTGAAGTGCTTGAAGATGCTGGGTGAAATTGATGCAAAATCTATTATACCTATTGGTTTATAATCCCCTGTAGGAAGCCAGTTCTAATTTAGAAGATCAGATATACCAATCATGATAGCTGAATATCAAAAGTATATAAATGCTCAAACTGCCTGTGCTGAAAATATTTTTAAATCGTCTTCACTGATTAGCTACATTGCAGAACTAACAAACTGGTTTGATGGTTCCAGAAGGTAACACAAAGAGCAACTTTGGTAGTTGCATCTCCAACCAAAATGAATGAGCTCGGGTGCTCAGAGCAAATGGGATAAGAACGAACGGATAAACCTTCCAGTTTGTCGTTAGGTGTAACTTACTAGAGCAACGAGAAAAGGATTTTTCAAAAGAATTGGCCTGATAACTTTCAATCCAAAGGCACCAACGCTGTTGAAACTGAAATCCACCTCTTCAACGCGACCACATTCCTGAAATTTACAGTAATTCAACATTTACGTCAGCTGATACGGGAAGGTCATGAAGATGCTAATATAAAGATAATAAGTTGACCTAACATTTGCTTTCCATATGAAACAGAGGAGAAATGAACCAACTTAACCGCAACTGCGCATATATTTTCATTAACGGGCTTAAAATACTGGTCCTTAGGCTTTACGTCAAACAGTCTTATGTCCATCAAGTTCACTCAAAGGCAGGTAGGTCTGATGTGTCAGTTATTTCAGCGACAAACAGATATTAAGGGATCACAGGCAAGGTGTTTGTCACTTATTGTATTTCCCTACCAGGGCTCATAATCCAGAGATACAGCCTGATCGCTAACCGTATAGAAGAGATTTCAGAATGTGTTATTCGTTCGGTCGAGCGTTCTCTAAAATCTACCCAATAACGCTACCTTGCGTTCAATTAACAAAGCGTAAAATATGGATCAACAAGACCACATCGGCCTAAAGGAGGGGTAGTTCAACAGGAGATAACGCAATCTGGGGGAGGTTATTCCTGGATTTTTGTAAAAGTGGATCAAACGGGAGGCGTCAAGAATCCTTTTATTGCAATGAATGGTTGTTCTTGCAGGTGAACGCTTGAACAAGACAATAAAATGGACGCGAATTCAACTTCAGGTGCAGCTAAAAGTGAGGTATTTTTAGCACTTACTGTGGCCCCAAATTCGCCCTTAAATAAGTAGCTCAATACTTACCGTTGGAATGCCTGTGAACTTAACAAAAGATTTTTTACCAATACAGATATGTCTCCATTGGTGTGCGAAAGGCAGAAAGAGAAAATAACAGATCCGAGATGAAGATATGGTGTGGCACAAAAGGGTGCTGTCAGACTGCAGGGCATATCACAATGGGTAACAAAAAATTACTGTGCAACGACAGTTTAACTGGATAATGCAATGGAGGTTATCTAGGCAGTGTATTCCCTTGAAAAAATGAAGCAAACAATGAGCTATCGATGTCTTCAAGAAAAACTCAGTGCAACATTATGCACTATCTTAAATATCCTGCCAAGAGTACATACACCTGAGGCTGCCGCTAACACCAAAGCAATTTGCAATCTAAATTTCCCTCGTAGTTTGAACAATGTTCCGCGTAGGCTGCTGAAAACAAGAGGCATATAAATGGCCCCATGCATTTCCGAGCAAACTAAGATTACCTTGTATATTTGCATGCAATTCGTAAAGTTTACGAATGGACTTTTTACATCCGAATCAAGGCATGCATAATTTGTAAAATTTGGGGCACAATTGTTGTGTTTGAGGCGGCATCTTCGAAACGGAGGTCCAAGACCTCGCTCACTCGGCTGCCCGGGGTCCGATGTTTCGCCACCACAGTAAGTCCAGCGCACTTAAATCACAAGCCAGATTGAAGAACGCGTAGTTTACTTATGCCCAAACGGTCGGTAAACAAGGAATATATTTTACTTTAGGTTAAATAAGGTTTGGTTAAGACTGCAACTACTCGTGGGATTAAAGACCGGTTTATTTAAATTTGCCCCAAGGAAAATAGCCTTCTCCAAGCCGAATAAGCATCACAGGGTTGGATTAGACATTGGTCTGCACAACCCTAATATATCAGTATTAAGAGGAAATGGAAGCAGAAATGTCTTGCGTCCTTGGCGATATAATTAAATGGTATACTTAAAGGTAATGGTGCACTGCCAATAGGGATGATTGGTGTCTAGTTGCCATCAGTCATTTACTACCCACATATTCTCACTATAATTTCCATTCTAAGTGTGTTTTTTGCTCTTGAATTTATATTGACCAGAAGAATAAATAACGACACTCTGTATTGCTCAACACACCCTCTTTAAAAATCACAGAACATGAGGCTTGCGGTGAGGCAATCAAATTGTCCGGTTTCCAATATCCTCGACTCACTCTAGCATACACTGTAAGAACGTTAGATAAGTCGGGATTAAAAGGGTTGAGCTAGCTGGACCTTCAAGTGGAGTGCATATCACTTTTGTCCAAAATTATGTAACCCAGTTGGATATACCTTGTGTTTGGGAGGTACATGTCAGAATAACATCGGCAAACCTCGACGAGCCAGACTTCGCGCACAAAATATCAATTACCTTTGGACCTCTAAAATTTTTTAAGCCCTATGAAAGGAGAAAATGTTTCAAAACCTCATAACAACCATACATATCCAAATTAAGATCTTTAAAAAACTGTTCCACCTACGGAAGTCCCAACTCATCTTAAGATATAAATCTCAACATCCGCTAATTGGAGTCGGTTCAACGTATAACTTAATAGATAGATTTACAGAGTATAGGAATTTCAAGTTCCTGGTTAAAGGCGTGAAGCCGTTTGTAGGCCAAGTCTCAAATATCTAGCAAACCGACCTGTATCCCCTTTTCACTGGATGAGGATAAGTGAGAGGGTAAATACACCGAATCAACTTTAGCTGCCAGGGTTAGTAACAATCGGCTTAAATCACTAAGAATCGTTAAGAATGAAGCCTAAGTTTGTATCTAGCAAGGCGGTACTATTGCATGATGTGTGTTTGCAGCAGTTATACTCAAATGGTGCCGTATTGTGGAAGTTTTTCCCTGAAACTGTGGAAGGGAAAAATCAATAGCGTGAGCCCTTTATAACTTCTTAAAATCTTGATAAAAATCAACAACAGATATATTTTTGAAACCAAACAATATTTTATCCATATATAAATAGTGGTAAACTTACTTGAATCAGGCAAATTAAAGGAAGAAATTCGTCTCTCGTTAAACCCAACTCCTGAAGTTTAAAGTTCAGGTGGTTGCATGCGTATCTGATTCGCTTTAGAACGGGTAGACGTGCCCGGACCTTATGCTTTTTACAATATTTTCTGTACCAAGTTGTCATAATATCTTGGGGGTCTTCTTTCTGCTCCACCGCGTCCTCCGATTGGATAGCTGCGGAATAATGAACACCGAGCAATTTATCCTGTAGCAAATCGTTTAGCTCTCCTTCCTCTCCGTTTTCCAAAAATTTTAGTTTACGATTTTGTTCCCACCTTGCAGCGTTCTTTACATCTGTTTCAGGGGTTGTCGTCAACGTATTTAAGTGGTCTGCTGGAATGTAGAACGAATACAGTTGCTTGTTTGATTTAAAGTTTATTTTTAGTTCGGGGTAGAAATAAACGCTTGTGCGTTAATCTAGGTAGCCAGCATCTCATGGCAACTTCAGAAAGCTTCAGGGGTTAAACTAGACCGTTAGCCGAATTAGCTTAGTCTTAGAAGGGCTATACAGTAAATGTTATCCGAGCAGGCCTAGGGTATATCACGTAAACTAGGGATAAAGTGGCCGAAATGGGTAAATCTTTATCAGAAATGCTTATGATATGGTGATCTAAATGAAACAATTAAACAAGACTTTCGGGGCTTATTAACAGTATTCTCACCACTACTGATAATGAGTACATTTCGCTTCGCATGTGTAATGGAGAACCAAATTATCTTTCAAAATATCATTGAGAGAAGGCTTACCGGAGATTTGATGTATTCGCTCAAGATGTGCGCTAAACTCACAGATGCTCTGGTCCATGGTAGAGGGTAAGTGCTGTCCTTGACGAAATGTTTCTCTTGTTCATCGTGTATTTAATTGGATCCAAGAAATGGTACTCTCATTGGTCGACTTCCGACGTGATGTAGATTACAATCTTTTAAGTTTGCCTACCTGAATAATGCACGAAAATCCTTCAGTTGGCAAGGGAACCTTAGGGACTGAGCGTCAACAAAGTGACCGTTCAGAATGAGAGTTTATTGCTGAGTAATAAATAATTAAAGGCTGTTATTTTGTCTTGCAGTAGGTGACAGCATTTGCCTTTGTATCTGTCTCCCTTGAAAATCCCTAGTGACAAAATGATTGGGGCAGAATAAACCATGGTAAAAGGCCATTCTGTGTGTTGATTCAGAATGGTATGATGATTTCTATTCATTGTATAAAAGACATTGTGTGCGCAGGCTAAGAGTGATAGCCTGAGCAATTAGACGATAAACAATAATATTCTTACTCACACGAATAGATCCAGATTTTCGGTCGACCTTCTGCTTGCAGGCTACTGAAATTACCATACTAGTCAATACTAAGTAAGATAAAGTGCCGAAAAAAGTTTTGCTCTTGTTGGAGGTTTCTTGAAGTAAAGCACTTGAACCGAAATTGGATTTCCGGCAGACAGGTTATTCGTGCAACGCAGCCTGCGTAATCATCGCCCCGTTGTTTTGTTGTCAGGTTGTTGCGAAAGTGCTCGCCCTTCCACACAATAATTCAGCGGGTGCAGTAACATTTCAGCTGTGCAGGATTTAAATCCCGACGCAATTTTATTGCTGGTGGACCCAGGAGAGAGCTTAAAAACATCATCAACAATAGATTAATCTGGGTTCCAGGTGAGTATCTCACAAAACCAAACTGATTTTGCTAGGGCAATGGTATAGTTCAGTACTTCCCACATTTGCCGCGGATTCGTCAGAATAATCGCGTTTTCACAGGAGACAGACTACAAACGAGAACGACGTGGAATTCGAAAAGTTATTCACCGACCAATAGTAGGATTGGCATGATGTTCTGTCTAAGATGTAAAAAGGTGGAGGTGTTTTGTTCTCAGTAGAGTCTATCGTTCATGAGTAACACGAAAGTGAGAGTTTGTAAAATTCTTGGTAAAGCAGTAATCCCAAATGCTTCCTAATTCTAACTGTGAACAAAATCGACAAAGTTATCATACATAAAAAAGCAGAAAGGACTTTTAAGCATTTGTCTTAGTGACTATTAAGTTGAAAAGCATTTTCCAGTAGGGTATATTGACAACTGAATCATTCAGTCTTTTCGCTTTCCCGGGACGGCTGTTCACGTTGGTCCATACAGACATCATGGTAGCAATGAACTCGAGTTTCTTCCGAGTAAGAGCTCATTCTGTAATGCCAGTTCTCAGCTGCAGCAAGGATTCAACCGCGGGTATCTGAAATACGAACCGAGCACCAGTGTCCCTAGCTGGTACCCGGCTTGTCAATTCTCAGCAGGTGAATATTATCAAGCCCAAAATTTGTGTCGGATCCGGTTTAGCGTCGTACTGGATTTATCCGAAATTTTAAGTCTGAACTGGCGAACATGTTCGTGACTGAACAATGTGAGCGGAACACCCGACGCCTCAACAACACAGATTCTCAGCAGGTGAATATTATCAAGCCCAAAATTTGTGTCGGATCCGGTTTAGCGTCGTACTGGATTTATCCGAAATTTTAAGTCTGAACTGGCGAACATGTTCGTGACTGAACAATGTGAGCGGAACACCCGACGCCTCAAACAACAACACAGTAACATACCTTGATTGTATCAATCGAGTGGCCCGCCAGTCTGGATTTCCCAGTCAAGTAGCACGCTCGCCTCACACGTCAAGTGTGTAGAAGTTAATTCTTGGCACGGCTATTGGATATACACCGCTGACGAGCTCTAATGAGAGTGAAACTCGATTCCAGTGCTTCTCTCCCTCTGGTGTGGAATCACCAGAATTATTGAGCCAGAACATCAGGACGATTGTTCAAACCAGAATTAAATCTCCTCTATTCAGGTCAGCATAGGGGCTTTTATTTATTTCTACATAACTAAGGTTGGTTCGCACCGGCTTAAACAGTGCCAGCAGTCATAATTCTCAAACATCATAATGCCCTGTTAACGTGTTATCACAAGACGAGACAGCAAGTAGTGACTCGCGTGAGGAGCATTAATTGAATCACATTTTGGGATAGGCTTCACAGATCACAGGCGGCAATACACCGAAGCGATGAGTCTCCATCGGAAATGAGAAATAAACCAGGCGACAAAATTTGGGTTGAAAACTCGAACGAAACATGAAAATTTTCTGCATAGTGGCACCAACGATTGATGGTCTATACGCAGTTTTCGTAAATCACGTGTTATAGTCTACTGTGCGTGGTCACACTTAATCACGTCATTGCGGTAGCATAGCAAAGTCACTAACCTCCGCGGCGAGGTGTATAGCGTGGCCTGGAAGAGAGGACTCTGATGAATACTTGTATGCAAGATATTAACTTTTTGTGTACGGTGCCGACTGATTCCTCAGTTCAAATTAAATCCAAGGAAAATGTTTAATTTTTATTGTTATTGAGCACCACCCCATATAACAAGCTATATGCATTTGAAAATCGAGAGTTGTTTCGAGTGACACTGTGGTCGGAACAATTCTTGATTAAACTTTGAAACGAGCTTAGTTCATTTTTGCTCCGTTTTGATGTGTGACGTGGGTGCGCTGTGGTTTGACGTTTGCTGAATTTTACAAAAAACATCATGTCGTCAATCCATAAAAAGCGCCCTCACCAACTAAGATGACGTCAACTCCACACTGGATTGGTGAAGACAAGTTTTCGATGCCATGGACAGGCTGGCATCCGGTTATTGTACATGCGGTGATACCTGTTATTAAATTTTGCAAAACTGGGGCATGGCTGGACGACCAGTTAGTACCCTCTCATCCTTTCATTTGTGGAAGTAAATTGGTTAAATCTTAATTTCTGAGAAAATAAGAAATATTTGAAGACGGTTTGATGAAAAATCCAAAAGCTCAGTAAACGTTCAGGTGGCGCACGAACCATACGAGAAAAGTGTAAGAATGCAAGAACTGAGTTCAGAATATTTATTTTCCTCTCAAGTCAGAGAGAACCCATAGTTTACGTGTTTTGGACATCTGGAGGTCACAGCCGAAGAGACTTTTTAGGGGCAACCTGTCGGATCAATAATCAACAATCGTTTCGCGCTGGCATCGGTGAATAATGATTCTTCTAACGAGACCTTTATTTTCAAGTATCGCATTTTTGTTCTATTCCCTCCTAACCCATCGGAATACAATCCATCGATGTCATGTACGCTGTGAAAGGCGCTATTGCCGATTTAGATGGCTTTTAAATTCGTAATATTTCACTGTTTCTTTATGATTTCAGTAAGAATCACGCAGATTTTCTACGTAAACAACCCTAGTCGGAGCCGTTATCTTTGTTTTTCTTTCGTCAGCTAGCCTCACGCTGTGCTCAAAAACAAGAGTATTTACCCACGGAACTGATAAGACGCTGTTTGTTTGTTCGAAACAGACAGACAATGGTAAAACGGCATGGTTTAACCGATGTAATGTAATCCTTGTAAAGTACATCGGATGTGATTCCAAGTTGGTCCACATCTTTTGCGTTAAAAGTGGTGAACAAAACTGAATAATCGAGTGGATCATATGATCTTTTCTGATTAGCGGTAAGATAAACACTGCAACTGTGTGTTTAAAAGATTCCTTTTGATATGGACGACAGAAATTATGAACAATGGTACAATAAAGCGCGTTTCTGAGAGATACTTTTCAAATGTGTAGGCCACTCTGCAACGTCGTGAATCTCGAATCAGCAAGTGTTCGTTTGCATTGTGGAATTCTAAGAAGCTGTCCCGACATTGTCCCGATTAGCAGCGGAAGCACCACTACAAAAATCTAATTACATGCGTTTGTGATTGCCAATACGACCATTACCACCATCGGGTATGACATCCTCCACTTATCTGCAAACCAGTGCGGTGAAGAATTTTGTCAGTTAGACGTGTTTCCCGTATGACGGCTATGCTTCCTGCGATAACGTCACTTCGAAAACGCAACCAACCATAACCTACAATGACTTTTTGTTCTCCTCGAGTCTGTGGGTTTTTGGTAGTTCTTTTCGGTGAAATGATCAATGAAGCCTTCGAATTGCCGTTTCTTAGTTGGATCAGAACTTCATTCCTCCCCTGACGTCCAAATTAGGAAACGGAAAAAAAGGAATTTAACTGTTAATGACATCCTGGCTATGTAATAAAATATTAATTTCATCTAGTGCTTCGGTGCCTTAATGGGTGAGATTAATGCTTTCTGAGCCCCGTTCAAGTGGACCTAACGTCAGTAAAATATTTTGACAAAAATATCTGGAATAAACTCGAGTAGTCCAATAAATGTGGTGGTAATAAATTCATGAAAAGAACCGTAAATTGGCCCATCAATACGTTAACCCTATTCAAAGAACAGTCAGCATTTTGGCCCAAAAACCACCATACATTTATTTTGAGTAGCTAAAATAGCTAAAGTTATCGGCTCCCGACTTAAAATCATACAAAATTTTATAATTAGCAACCCGACTGTATGCTGTGTTGCCTTATAAGACGTACATTCTTTAAACATTGTGGGCCTTTAGTCGCAGTTTTCTCACGAAGTAACTAGACAAGATGCCTCTTGCTAGCAGTGGAGATGTAAAGGTCACATCGACATTATTAATGTTGCGAAAGAAATAACGCTTATTTCATGTCCATTCCCTGGCGTTTACTGATTATGAAGCGAATCTCCTAGAACACTTGTCGGCAGCAACACAATCTATTCTATCGACCTTTATTACGACTTTGTAACACTAAACTATATTCTAGAAGTTACAACCTCGTACATTTCACAACTATGGTTAACCAGATGTGGTTGCCCTCTTTGCCTGTTTAAGTATCAGCATCATAGAACACTTCTGTCGGCACTGGTCTTGATGCACTGCACCTTGTAATACTGATATGCAAACACATAATACAAACCGTCTGTAAGCTTATTCGAGGAAAAACATTGAATGAACAGTGGGCGGCAACACTCCGATATATAGGCAGCATAGCTCATGGCCTGTATCTTTAGGAACTTATGTGATTTTGACGGATATGTGATCGGAAAAATTTCATTGCCCTCCTTTTTCCCAACATCGACGTGAGGATTGGATAACGTTTGGCGAAATATTTCCTTATCCCCTCAACCGATAAATCAGTTTTAGTGTTATACGTGAATCATACCAGTATCATTTGAAAGAACGCCGGAAGAACAGACTTCGTGCGCACATGGAAGGACGAGACATTAAATAAGTTGTACCGATTATTCTTATGAAAATCGTCGCAGCGTGTGAATAGTGTGAACAAGAGGGGTGCGGAATTCCGGATAAATTTCAGGTGCACTACTAAACTGGATTTAATATTTAGTGGGCACCACATTAGACATGTTGAGGACACGTTTATTCTGTCGGTAGGGGGAAAAAACTTGAACTAGCGCTGTTAAAGTTACCTGGCTGTTTATAAAACAGCACAAACACTGCAGCACCAGCAGCAAATTTAGGTAGTTTGTCATATCGTTGTTCTAGTGCAGTCGATAAGCAAAACACCATATCTGACAGACAGACTGATGTTGCAGCTCATGCAAAACAATTTTAGGATGTCAGCAATGTAGGAAACTGAATTTTATATGTATTTCTCATCATTGCTGAGCAGGGAGTTACAGTTTTCCGAACGATCAATCGACACGGAAAAAAAACTTTGTGATGACAGGCTGCTGTAGTTAATTGCTGATACTGGGATCAAGCACTAAAAGTTAATTTTCTGTAAGGCTACACCTACCCCGAACATGTAGTGTTCAACTATAGTTTTCGGACACAGTTTGTTATGAAAAATCCCAACGAATGCGTATATGGCCCACGGTAAACTTTTGTGGGTCCTGGGAACAGGTAGATGCTATGGCGTTATGACGGCCTACTTAAAAAACAATATCCATATTTCCACGGATAGTACCAGATTACAGCTGTATTTTATTTCCTAAATCCTCTGGCCGTTTCATTTTTAGGCGTGTTCCCCATTTCAAACCGGGAAATGCATGGATATAGTAGTCATATTCATGCACAATTATCTAAGTTGCTTGAAACCTAGGAAATCGTCCATGAAATGTCCTGCCCTAATCATGAATTTCGCAAAAAGGTGCCGCTGAAACGTTTCAGCGGCACTGTACCAATGATAACTGCTTCTGGGCAATGGGTTTTCATATTGCAGTAGTGAATCGCAACTTTCGGCAAATATGCTGCACTGTTGAAAAATTTCTGTCTGTACATCGAATGTCTAATCAAATGCTGGCGAAGTCACACTGACCTCATCATGTTAGCTTTGTGAATTGTTTGTGTCAACGCTAACTTCGGTGGAAATTTCAACCATATTTGTTGTACAACTGGAAGTACAGAGTATTCGAATAAAGTCGAAGTCCGCGACACAGCGACTTGCTTTGAACAGAGTACAGTTTTCATTCAGTCTCATGTCGAGAATGTACATTTGAGCGACAGTAAACTCTAGAATGGATTTGAACAGCGCCGGAAAAGGGTGTCTAAAACGAAGACTTATGAGTGAGTTGAAGTTGTAGGAAGATGCTTCAACCAAAAAGGGCAGGCATAAGGTCACTAATTGAAGTTCTGGTGTTCATGAAACCGTGCTGCTGAATCCTTTGAAGAAAAAGGAACAGTAACTTCTGGAAACATCTCAAACGAGAGATTCAGCTGGTTTCCGGTTGAGTCTTCGCAAAAATTAGTTTGCAAATGACTGTATTTCGCTAACAGTAAATTTTGTTTATACTTGAGTTTGAGTAAGAAATATGGAACTACAAATGCATTCAATAAATGTTGCACATAATTTATTGACAAACCCTCCTGGGGCCCTTTTAAGCTGTGTGTATCAAAATTAAAGTAACTCCATATGTAAAACACCAACTGTTTGTTCAAACCATGAATCGAATGTTTAGAGGCGTCGGCTTGAAGGGTACATCGGGTAAAAATTTGTGGCGAAATCTTAACCAAAGTTAAGAAGAAGCGAAATAAGTAAAGTAGTTTGTCTTATAAATTAAATGACGAAGGGGAATTAAGAGTGATAAACGGATACTGCAGCTAAAGTAATGAGTTTTGAAGCCGAGTTTCCACTGATATTTAGTGGATAGTCATCAAGATGCACTGGATGGTACAAAAATACCTAAACGATATCCTCTTTTCATGCAAGGAGTTTTGACCATGTTATTCCAATACTACGGCGAATCCTGATTTTCGGTAAATCCTACGCAAACGCCGATCGCTATTGTGAAATTTTGATGACTAATTGTCCGGCTAACAGGCCGAGTCCAACCGCATATGAGGTGTCTGAGTCGCCACAGTACCCATATATTCCACCCTATTCAAGGGCTAAAAATTATCGGAGTGCGAGAAATGCAAGTTATTGGCTCTCTTGACAACGTATCGGTGTATCTTATTGATCCTATTCGTTCAATGTCAATACAGTATGATTTTCAAGAGCTTCTTATCCTCCAAAATTACTATCCGCTCATCCCATGGATTTCATTATTTCCCCCTCAAATATAGAACATTATGTGCAGAAAAACGTCGAACAAGATCGATTTGCAGAGCTACTCTTCAGGATTCGGGACGCCATTATGCAAGGATAGAGCCCGGTAGGTTTGTCACTCTACTGACAGTAATCTCAGTTAAGTTCTCACAGAGTAACATTCTATCAATGCCTTTGAAGACTCGGAAGGAACAGCAACAAAGTTTGATGACAGAGCTAGTAATAGCAAGTGATCCGACGAACACGGCAGTGAAATTTGTATGACTCATGCTAGGAAATGTTGGACGTAAATAGAGCACTTAACCTCATTTCTTAAGATTATATTTAGCTTTTCCGCGTTCTGTGAATGCCCAGAAGACGAGCTGGTTATTGAACCATCACCGATTCATGTGTATGTATATCGTCATCCATTGTTTTATTGATGCATGACAGTACAACATAAAAAGGCGTTTGCTTTTTACTAGAACCTTGTGTACGATTTCTCCTAAGACGGCGAAATAAACTCACATGCATAAAATAGTGTACCGTTCTGAATGAGGTAACTTTGGCATGATTTGTGAAACGATGTACATTTCACTATCAGGCGTCATGTGATCACAAGTGAAGTACTGTTTTCTTTCTTTCAAATTTAATCTGTCATGCTGAATCACGGGACTTTGATTGCTTATTCACTTTAGTTTATCGACCGAAACGTAAGTTACTTTGGTGTGTTTTATACTGCATCTGAATCAGCATGCATGAAAAGAAGTTCGCACTTGTACTTACTTCTGACTTCACTCCTCTGTTCCTTTTTCTACGTTTCCCGACTCTTATGCATGAGAAGAAATTGCGAAGCTGACCTCGTGCAGTGAGCCACATTTTAGTGATGTCTAATTGGCAATACTGGCGTCAGTTCGGGTGAATTTGCTACCAGACTATTAAGATATGATTGGGTGTACCATTTCCCTTCAGTATACGGAATAGAAATCTCGATATCTCTTTGATGGTACCGCGTCACCTGCTCCGAAAATCGGCTTTCGAATGCACTGTTTCGTAAAATACTTCTTTGTAGGAGTAGTCTAATTAGCGTATTGGCAATGTCCACTTATCAAAAAGTACCTTGGTTCGTTTCTGCAAAACCGTCCTGGAACAACTCCATCGACATGCCTTGAGCATAACAGGATTGGGTATATTGACTTGACCTAGTGAAGGCTTCAAGTTTCCGTTTATTTAACCAATGTACCGACCATACTTCTGGGCTTTTCTGATTTTTCTGGTCATATGCGCTCCGGAGCGTTCATTACACACCTGTACATGTCACAGAGGGCTGTTATTTCTCAGAAACTATCTGAAACTGCGATGGGATGAGAAGTTTTTCGTACGTCGAAGCAACATGACACCTGGTTTGGAAAAACGGATGCATAAAATGTTACATGGATTCCAAATTAGTAGCGTTACTCTTGCGGCCTGCAGATTATCCATAGCACTGTCTCTGTGCAGCCACTTAAATGAGGTCAATCTCTCTGTCCCTTCATCTTATTGAATGTTTTCATTTTTGGACAAAGAAAACAGACCGCAGCCGCAATCAACTTGGTTAGGATTATTTAGTCAATACGCTCCCCTAGAAGCTTAGTGGCTTTTACTTCACTACCCTCTAGCGGTTGCTCCTAATCTCATAACACCGCTAACCGGCATCCCAACTGACGTAACGTCCAGATTCAAAAGGTGTTTAGATACATCGATACATCGCAAAATCATTATGTATTGTTCTAGCACAACTTTTCTTAACAGAGGTTCCTTTTGCTAAAGATGGGGCAAGATGATACAACATGTATCCCCACAAGCCGATAGTTGGGTCGTCGAAGTGTCAACTTCACGTGCAGGATATCTGTCCCACAACTCCCTGATAGGTGATTACCCCTTGATGGTTGTGATGTGGGCGTGGATACCCTGCTGCTTCTGTGGTGACTGCTGAACTCCCCGCATTGCCGAGGAGGTCAGAGCTTTCCTCGATCGAATGATCTGCTAAGGCTTTTAAGTTTTCCACTAAATTCGCTTGGTGCGAAGCCGCCCGCGTAAGTGACTACCATCGATGCCGACACACTCGATTTTTTTCGGCCAGGCCTGTAAAAACAGACTGACCAGTTTGAGTAAATATCGGGGCTCTTTACCAGACATTTCTGCCGAGCGACACCCTAATGCTTTCCATCAGCTTCAAACAACTGGCAGATGTAGTTTCATAGACCTTATACAGCAGAAACTGTATATATAGGGTCTGTTTTCGGCGCATTTTAGAGTGGCTATTGATTATCCATTAAACAAGGCTGTTGAAGATCCCAATCTCGCGGACTATGTTCAGCCTGACACAGAAAGTTTTGCGGACATTCCGGTCAGTAAATTCGTGCTCAAACAACTGAGCCATCTGGTTCCGAGTTTTCAAGGAGCGTTCGTACTATGCCGACTTCACGGGGATGGAAGAATTACCTCTCTTTTGGGTCAGCAGTATCGGCATACAACTTAGTCTGGAATAGCTTCAGGATATCGGTTTGGAATGGGAACAACAGACGTGCAGTGAAGATGAGTTTTCTCTAGCTATGCTTCCAGGCTTGCATATCATTGTTTGTGACGACAATTTTCAGTTCCACACGTAGCCTGACAATTTTCTGCACGGTATCTTCTTTCCTCAGTCCATCAGGGCTTTTTAGGATGAGGCTTTCAAAAGCCACAATTATAGACTTCATCTTGCTCATCACTTGAGCCCATTACAGTAGTACGACACCATGGTGCTGGTTGCTAGGCCCTGGCCTTTCTTTCTCGTCTTTCACACTTGGCTATTCCCCGTACCATCTAGTATTAATATAGTGCGACACTTCCTGCTTACCACTTACAACATCTGTATGGCTGTCAATAATTCTGGGAACATTGTTATCAAATTCTTTGTTTCTGATAAGAAAATAATGCACTTCCATCAATCAAAATCGCTGAAAAAACCTCACAGTCATTACTCTGTGGATTTTGGTGATAGCAATGGAAACTTAATTTGAGTTGAATTGCTTGGAGGTGAACTCATCCCCAACCAAAACTAAAATTTGAGCTGATGACAGTGTAAGAAATTTCGCAGCTTTCTTCTTAGGATAGAGAACTATTGTAGGAAATTAGGGGGTTTGGGAGAATACATGTAGCGGATCCAATGTACACGGCTTGTATTTTTGTAGCCCTAGATCCCCGAAATCTCCTAAAGGTAATAATTGCTGCTTTAAAGCGACAAATTATAGTCATGTCCACCAGTGAATATTGTCTAGGAAATTTATTGTCTTCATTTCGGAAGTGACTACATCTTGTCAGGCGTGCACGTTTACTTTCGTTTTTTTGTGTGGTGTATCAGAATAAATTCAGAATATCTCAAATGAGTCTATGACATGAAGCTTGTGTAAGCGTGCAACTTGCATTCCCCTACCTGGCGAAATTCACCGGGCGTAGCGGGCAAATAGCATGCGCACAGTTGGTTGAGGTAAGTGGATCAGTTAATTGAATATGTCGAGTGCAGCAGGGCACAACCTAACCTCATGTACTTACAAATGATCAAATTCAAACTCTGTATCCGTCGGAGCGAGCCTCGGTTCAATGAGTCTATTCACATTCAACTTACAGTCGTGCGTGCCGTTTTGTGCGGAAGTCCCGCGGATGTAAACCACACCAAATGGCTAGTTAAGCGCACGATAAAACATATGGGCCGGCCTGTGCTACACTAACTAGCATATAAAACCACGGTGATGTGGCACTTTGTGAAATCAGAACATGCACACCCTACACAACGCCAGTGCATACACACTCCTGATCTATGTGTTTTGCAAAATCCTTGGTGGACTTGCATTGAATGAACCTAGTCTGCTTCAAATGTTAGTAGTTGGGAGATGCTCCGAGTGGAAATTTACGCAAGGAATATATGGGTAAGTCTACCGTTTGATCTGGTCTCCAAATGCGGTCACATGCCTTGGACACATTTTGTACTTGTATATTAATCCAGTAACATAAGTATTTTATATTCAGTCGTATCGATAGGACGCTGATACTGTGCCAACAAGCCAAACCGTGCCGAGGGCGAAATCCTGTGAAGTAGCTTATATCTTCTTTCATTGTGAATAACGTTTACAGAGTGAATGATCTTTGGTGTCGCCAAGTGGACACCAGAATTTCCGTAAAACATAGGAGTAGTACTTCCTGAGAGACAGTAGTGCCCAGGCGCGCCGTTTTTTATTGATTTTCACAAAGTTTTAACCCTACATTCTTTGCGAAGTACTGTTGGCATTATATTATGTGAGGGCCACTCCTCTCAAATGTTAGACCAATTAGGCGGATGTGCACAACCCACGACATAGATTTCGTCTGTGTCGCTCACGTACTTTTTCGTCAATGTTACGTTAACACGTCGGAAAAAATTGGCAAATGAGAGGTCGTTCTTTTCGAAAAAGTTTGGTGACAATCGGTAGATTTATTGCTGAGCAACGTTTTGCTTCTGTCACAAAAGCTTCGTCACGCCAAGTGACTAGGTTTCGAGTTTGATCGAGGTTTAAGGCGGAAGGAGAACCAATCAGCTAAGTCAAGCTAAATCTCTGTTGGGTGTCGGTCAAGGGATTTTAGTATGTTTGAGTGGTTGAACAAGTGTTGGGTCGTTGGGATACCTACTTGTGTTTTGGTCCAGGCTAGGGTCTAGTTCTTCTGGTTCGGTTCATTTGATGGTTCCTCTTGAACTTCATTTGAACCTTCTGTTAGTCTGTGTGGGTGAGCTAGTGCTAAGAAAGTTGTGAAAGAGGGATGCTGTGACCTTCGGTCGGTTGAGGTCGTTCTATTGCACTTTGCAGCCGCTTACAAATAACCCGAACAAAATTTGGTTACGCATTTATTCACAGTTCTCTGATATAAACGATCCGGTTGATCATACCATTTGTATTCAATCTACAACTTAAGTCACGTGAGAGCACGGGTTTACTTGAATCTACGGCAGCCTAATTTTTGTAGAAGGGGCACAAACTTCGAAAACCATCAACGCATGCAATTCACCTGGCTGCAAAACCATCTTTCGGCAATCGGCTGATCAGGCACGAATCTAAGCATTGGCTCAGGTTACTTGTTGATCAGCCATGTGCCTTTATCACCTGTCAGTTCCTTCGGGTTTTAGCTTGGTATACTATATGGGTGCGGTACCACGTAAATTTCACTTGATGGACAAAATTTAGTGTGCCATCAGTGTAGTAGGTCGGTGAATATGCCGATGATACAGGGCATATCCTGCTGAGTCGTTTGCGTCCACTTGTGCAGTTTCACCTGATCGAGGCTCTGCCAGCGAAACTGAGACTTTCGATTCGGTAGTTTGTTTCGCAGCACTGAATCACCTCATTCAGGCCACTGTATTAAGTGCCAGGTTCCTTCCTTATCTGAAGTTCATTTTATGGCTTGCAAGCCTACCTGACTGCTATTCCAGCAGTGGGGCTTTAGGGGCCCTTGAATTCAGACAACGTCCTTCAGCTACTACGAGATGGGGGCTTCGATCATTCGTTCAAATTCGTTTAACCAGTTTCCCCACTATTCGTCCATACACTGTCAAGATTTTGCTTCTATACCATAAATAGGACATTACAAGAGGTCAGCAGACACCAATCCTGAGTGTAAGTTTGCTGGATATATATATATATATATAACCGCAAAATGAAACAGTCAGGATATAGATTGCCAGTCTGTAAGGGTGGTCCCTAGGATCGTGTGCGAGGCGGGTCTTCAACCATGAAAGATGACATCGTTAACTCGATAAAATACATGCAACTGGTAACAATGTTAATTTTTTGCCACACTAATGAGGTAGGCACTCGGCTTTAAACAAACTGTAGGGAGTTCGCTCCAAAGGTATCCATTTTGGGGCACATCGGTGCGATATTTGACTCAGAGGAAGTTGGTACTCCATTCACACGCAGGCGTCCACTGGTTTGATCAATGCTAACCGGCATGTCCGACTCTGATACTAATCATCTAAACGCGAACGTGTGTCTAATGCCTCCGAAATGAAACCCAGATATTTCCTCGCACTAATATTCAGCTTTGAAGAATAATGCTTCAAGCACCATATTTTTCCATGTACTGAACTCGGTAATGATTTGGTGAACCATGGATTAGCTGTAGTGAATTTTGTGTTGGATCACTTAAATCGGTCAGTCAATTCCATCATTTTTGTTACCAACACATGTGCCTGGCCGCTGACCACTAACTGGATTCGTAGCCATTTTTCAAGCGCATCAGCCACGTTTGACGAAAATGGAATCTGCGAACGAGATTCTAAACTAGGCGTCATTTCTGTCTGATTTATCGCTGATGAGAGATTTTGAAGTTCCAGCCAGTCATCCTTGAGAAGACAATCCATGATAAGCCTTCATATGTAAGCGTTCGGCTGTTTCGTCACTGTGTGAGTCGTCGGCAGCATGGATTCCATGGATCTTTGAGGATGGGTTGGCATTCCACGTTATTTTGCCCCACCGGTTGAACAGTGTCTTCGGGACTTGCCTATTGAAAACCTAGAGGAATTTTACTTCAACAAGATAGAATACCCCCGTTCTCTGATCACATGGCTCACATCACGGTGTCCGGGGTTGACTGTTTTCCCAAAAGACCTAAACATGCGCCCTCCTTTTTGAGTAGTGTATTTATTTTGCTGCATGACTCTTAATAAGCCATTATGTCCCAAGCGATACCACCCTGGTCGTCATGTAAAGTAGCACAATATGCTGGCATTGTTCACAAACATTTTGTATGAACCCACGGGGCGAATCCAACAGCCCGGACGCGCGAGGTGATTTCCTCAAGTGGAACTGTATCCGTCGTTTTCAAAAACAATAGTCGCTTGCTAGCTAAATTGCAACTTCTTTGAACGAAGTCTGGAAAATGGTTCATTTTAAGCACAGGTAGCATGCGTATTGACAGTATGGCTTTCAAGCATAAGCCCAATGCTTGTCTTTTAGTAACCAAGGTTACAGTAATCCGCGTGGATTGAATATGAATTATTGCAAATTTGCGTTTCATTTGAAGCAACTTCTTAAAGCAAAACACCAAGTGGTAAAACTATGCATCCTATATCACAGTCCGCTTGGGTCTGCGTAACTATGACGACCAAACACCTTGAACACTGAACACAAAAAGTTCAAACTACCAGATAATGTTATGCCCTCTGAAAATTGTTACTTGTTACTTGGTACAAGTTGTGACAAAGTGGTGTGCTCCCACACAGCTTCGTTTCGTTGGATCGTGTTGAGAAGATAGAGAAAGCAAGATTTCTTTTGGTTCCTACTTGCTTGAAAAGTAGCCTTATGTTTGGTGAAATTAATGCATCCGGGATTTACTGAAGCTTGGAGAAGTTCAGCTAGAAAGTGTGTGCATCAGCCTGTAAAAATAGACCATATGTACCGCCGGTTTCCCTCTTTTTCAGAGTCATGAGTTACACCGGATCCCCATCAATATTGAAAAAAAATGTACGCACATTGTACCAAATGGCTTAATTGAGTGTTTACATGGTGTTGGCAAGTGATCCAAGTGACCCTCAGCTGAATTTCTCATTTATGACACTATTCACACAAAAGTGCTGTCCAAAAGCCACCTTTGGTTTCACAGGGAACAACATGCAGAAAAGGAAGTCTTCCAATAGCAACTTTACCGTACTGCTTTCGAAGATGAAAAGAACTGGGTTTATCGGATAGGAGAAATATTCCAATGGTAGGCAAGCAGGCCTGAAATTAAGCTATCTGAAATTAATTGCGATATAACCATCGATGTCAGATATAACCGTCGGAGTCAGATGAAATCCAAATCCTCAATGATATTGGTTTTGAGCCCTAAAAGTTGCTCCATTTGTTCACGTACGAAGTGACAATGCTGATACATAGTTGTACGCCCGCTTTTCGTGTTGCTGCCAAGACTGGGCGACCGATATGTACAATTTAGGAGTAGATTTACACACTGATAAAGCCTGGTCGAAACACGCCATCCAACATCTTCAAAGGAGCTCTCCATATAGAATCTTCGAAAAACTATCGAAATTCAAGAGGTTTAGGAATTGCACCCAGCCCAGTAAATGTAAAAAACAAATTGAGACCACATCATGCCTTCCGTATGAAACACCAAATACTACAGTTACTCAAATCCTCTGTATATTTTGTTCAGACCTGATGTTAGTCGAGTTCAGAAGCGATACTTCTTTGACGAAACTTTTGGCCAAGGAGCCATTGTGTCGCAATGGTCCGTGGAGGAAATTTATTAAATCAGTTGTTTGACACGCACGAATCCCACGAGTTAACAAGGGATAATCGAACAAGGTAGTACTCTGCTAATATTGTACGGTGTATGTTAGTATCGTAATCCTATACTGCATGTCACGTCAGTTCACTCAGGAAATTCGAAGAAGTCGGATGTGTTTTGAGAGTACACAGGCTCAATAATTATTCATAAAAGTACCAAATGTGGTGTGAGATGTCTCGCGCACGCAGTTTTTGATCACAGATTAGTGGTTATTTCTTTGATAGTAAGTTAAAAAATATATGACTATTGAACAGATGTGGATAAACTCCAAGTCTCGATGGTTTATTTATTGTTACGACGGAGAAGCTGCGTTAAAACAGGGTGTTTTTAAGAAATGCACTCATTCGCAAATCGATTTGGTTTTCACAAGAGACTCGACTGAATCTCTCGTTTATGATATTCTACAACTGAATGTGCTGCACACAGGTCGCCTCATGATTCAGTTGGCAGGATATTCGAGATATCGCAGTATATTTTCATAAAGGAAACTACTCATAAGTTGAGTGTATTTTGCTAATTTCGTGCATTTCGGTTTCAAGTAGAACATAAGGTTGACGAAAACTTGGGGACTACGCCCATCTGATGAGCCCCAAGAAGGGCGAAACCGGTCGTGGGCTATCGAAGAGTTTTCAGCAACCTTGTGAGTAGTTTCCTTTATGGAAAGGGTGTTTTCCCTTTGGACCGTTCCCTTATTGGAAATTCTAAACCTCAAGCACATGATGGTCACAGTTACATCATACTTTTAGAGTGAACATCAGTCTAAGACCACCTGTAGGCATCCAAGTGAATATCTTTTCAATGTACACACTATGACTGACTGCTCATCTGGAGCTTTCATCTTCCGCAAATAGTTAAAATTCGGTTGCTTTAAAATTTTCGCAGGTCGTGATTGCCACGAAATATGTCAGCCGTTTGTGTCATTTTTCATCAAGATGATCAAGACTTGCTGACATAAATCTATTGCTGGGATTCCGACGAAACATAGGCTTTTGTCACTTTGTAGATGATTTTCCAGGCCACCTATCACTACCTCGGTTCTATCTCGGATCCACACACTCGTCTTCTGCCAAGCACTGGCTGTGTTTGTTGTGACTCATGGTCGCCACCAAAGGAGTAAAAAAGACGCGGTTGGGTTTTATTACCACATATTTTCAGGCTGGCCATTTGCAAACAAAATCGTGAACACTAGAAGGTACCCATTTTGGAGACAAAGATGCTGCGGAAAACAGATATATCAGAATTTCCTGGGCTGTGGCCTAGTCGTCTTAGCTAACTTAATCAGGTGGAAAAAATATCCTTTTGTAATCCACTACCCATAAAGTTGCTGAGAAGGCCGCGATGGCCCACGACCGGTTTTGCCCTTCTTGGGGCTCATCAGGTAGATGCGGTCTCCGAGTTTCCGTCAACCTTGTGTTCCTATTTGCCAATTTCTTGGCTACTGAAGATCAGGTAAATTGCTTTGGAACTCTGTCTTCATGAATTTGATCAAAGTACCTCTTGGAAACTTCGGCGGTGTCGTTGTAAATATACACAAACGTCACGCGATTCAACCGCGAACAACCTAGTTTCACCGCCAAACAGCCAATTAAATAATGTAAAATATACATTACTGACCTGTTCACTCTTCATATTAGAGTAAGTTGCTTTTTGTTTCAACTTCACAGGATAGATTGTCAGAACGTGTGGACGGAATTTGAGAAAATAATTACGGGGGAACAACTGAGTCTGTTGTGCACCATGGATCCAAAGCTATTCGATCCCTTTGTTGATAGCTTGTTTGGATACCAACCAAAACTTTCAAAAGTAAGTTTTTGTAAAGGGCGATATCACTTTTAGTACTGTTCAACGAGTTTGAGTGAGTAATTGTGCATCCTTGTTTTAGGCTCCCGAAAATAGTAAACAATGAGCAACCAAGTTATTCAGTGTGCAATTAAAATTACATAAATGTCGTGAAGTATATCCTACTGAAGATTCCCATCTTTCCAGCGTCATTTGAAGCTGAAAAACGGAGGCTCCTATCCACCATACGTCAAACGAAATTTGACTGTCTCCTAAATCTTCCTTAATGGCATCATCAAGTTTAAGGTTCTTCGCATGCAAGTAAATCACCTTTTGAAATGAGTGCATGTCTGTCAAGAGCTGTACGTATATAGATTCTCAGTTGCGCAAGATCATCTGGGAAATACTACCCGGAAGTCTCACGATAACTGAGAAATCAGACTCCAGGTTACCAGGATACAGAATGACAAAGCCATGTCTATATGCAGTGTCTGACTCTCTTTGGTCAATTTTGGAATTTGCAGCATGAAAGAAAAACATTGTGTATAAAACAGATACGGAGTTCTCGACAATCGAATGATCGTCCGGAAGTCCAACTCACCTGTGGGCTGCCAGCAGGGTTCTGTTAGGACAATTGGTACCTAGATGGGACTAATTCCTACTGTTTACTTGGACACTATCGACAAATGAATTATTCTTGCACTGAGGTTGGCCTTACAATAGGCGATCTAAGGAAAGAATCTCCACTGCAGTGGTAAAAAGTTTTTTTCAGAAATCATCTTTCAAGGCCAGTTTGTCTGTCTGACCAGATTGTGAATCTGTAATACCTAAAGTTTGTGGTCCGCTGAATATGTGGGCCAGATAGCAAGACAACTAGCAAAGAGAATATCCACCGGCGTACATAAGTTAAAAAGCTCCAAAAAAGCCATAATGTGGCGCTTGATATCCCAAAATCCAACTGCAGTTGGCCTTCCGGATGGCATACTTGATGCATGGATGCACGTCCGTGAATAGTGGTGGAAGAATACAAAATACAAATGGGCCTTTACCTCCGAAGCAAAGCACTACCCTAACCCAAACATGTTCGGACCTGCCCAAAGGTACGCCAAGTAGTCTTTTTTATACTTTACAGTTTGGCAAATCATATAACGTGTAAGGATCAAGAAGTAGCTGCAAAATTTAGTTGGTGTACTCGTGTGACCCCAAGAAAATAGTGTCCTCGAATTCATCTAGGAGATGACACTGCTCCTTCGATGAGAAACCACAAAAAAGGACTGATGCAATCACTGATATGGTTTGGATTCTCTTAATTTTCACTCAATTGCTGGACCAAAATAGCTTGATTTTAGGCTACCTAAATGCATACATTGACGTAACCTTATTCGTGGCCGACGAACACCACTTGTCTAGTTGCGTGGTACATTACATATGTTTCCTTTGTCATTCTAACACATTTTTTAAGTAGCCAACTCGTTTCAAGACAGTATGTTCTGCGCCCTAGTACAATCTTCCCGTCGTCTTAAAAATAAAGCAGTGTCAGTTACAGGTGTCCGTAAATTTTCTGAAAAATCGCAATGTTTTTTTGTTCTACAGCCTTTCTTCTGGTCAGGAACAAGACCATTCTCGATTCCGTTTTGCAGAAACCTTGGAATTTGTGATGTGTTAGAGGGCACACTTCCCGGTGAGTGAAAGGTACAGTAAGCTGGTTGTTGAAGTTCGTAAGAATCATGTTCAGGTAACACATAGTGTCCCCCATTGCCATTATCAGCGTTTCGTTCATTCTTGAAGTATAATAGACGATGAACACCTCGGAATCCTAAATTCAATTTCTTGGGTTGGTAGAACAATAAGAAAGGATAGATTCCACAGTTACAGCTAACGAATAACTGATTTTAGATAAAACTGAAGATAGTGAAAGATCCTTATGAATATTTTTCATTTGGTTATTATATCTATATCTGATCGACAGCCACCCGGTAAAGGAGTGGATAGTTAGGACATCTAGGGAAGACACCGCCTAATTTGGTCATTCTGGAGAGAGATGGGAACAGCTCACGCAATTGTAACACTTCAAAAGCGGATTGAAAACGACGTAGGTACTTCCACAGGCTTGGTTTGGAATACATAAATGACCCAGGTCAATGACTTTTGTCTCGGGATTTTTCTAAACAATGTTTTAACGCTAACATAAAATAATAATAATATCTGTTCAGCTGTGATTCCTTTCCGATGCTTAACTGCCATGCACAACGGCTGTGCCCGCGAAACAACAGATTGACAAACTGGAGAGGGATGAGAGGGGCTCAAATCTTTAGGTGTTCAAAGCTTACTTGGCATCTTGTAAGTAAAAGGAGTCAAATTCCAAGATTTGGTGAACTGAAGGCTCACTAAGTTCAGCGAAATGGTCTGGAGAGATGACGGGCTTCCTTAAGTTGGTTTTCGAGCAACAGAGATGTCTTCTAACATGTTTACCGATGGGGGAAGTCCGGATGGGGAGTTTTTCAGCACCCGTCATTTGGCCAACTAAAATCTGCATTGCTACAGGCCATGCAGTTCTCGGAAAATACACAGCCTGCGCAGCAGAAAGAGCGAGAACACGCCTAGGTAGGTAGAACCATTTTCAACTGTCAAGCTTGTGTGCTTTCAAGTGTCTAACAGAATACAGTATCTGCTTTATTGATTGATTGCTCGGTTGAGTGTTTATTTTTATTTTTTTCAGGACTGACAAAAAATATATGGGTACTTAGTACACCAAACGTTTTCTACCCACATAGGTTATATATTTAACGGCTTGGACTGGTGCGACCTAAAACAGACAGCTGGAAAGGTCTATCACACACAATGCGGCTGCAGCGGCAAAGCAGATCTTGTGTATGCGTTTTGGAAAAGTGCTTCAAGTTCAGTAAGTTGCATATTTTTGGGTTAACTAAACGAAAATGACCATATCGTTTCGGACTCCGGTGTGAAGTTCCATGGCCGTCTGTCCTATATAGACCTTAGTGATCGATGATGCGAATGTTACATCTATACTAAAAAGGAGTAGAGCCGAAGTTGGCAAATATTTGCTATCCTTGATGAACCGCTTGGGACAAGGTGATTGGTTTGGGACCGATGTTATCCCATTCAAACCAGGGACATCAAAGGTCATTCGAAGAATGTTAAACACGGCCAACTTAAGAGTAGCCTTCAGAGGGGGAAAAACTCTGCACTCTGCACTGGTGTAATTGAGGAATCATCTTCCTGCAAACAGAACCATGGACTGTGTTTACAAATATTAAGTGTATCGACTTCTTTAAGGTCGATATAGAGCAGACGGCCAGAGAACTTGATACCAGAATCGGAGATCACTATAGGAAAATGAACAGGCCGCCTAGAAATGCGGATGAATATCAACGGTTACTGAAAGTGTCGGCAATTGTAGAACACGCGCTGGACACGGGACACAAAATAGACTTACAGCATGTTGAGGACTACGGTCCACATTACAGAGACTGATGACCGAGGCGGTAGAAATCGCCAAGCATCCCAGTGTTAACAGAATAGAAGGCGTGGGGAACAGTTTTGGATCAGTCGACCTAACACGTGTTGGTGTGCGGTCATCAGAAGGAGTAGTCGTCATCTGAATTCCAGTGGACCTCACTCCCCTCTCAAACTAAACTTTCGGAGCACTCACAACCTCACAAAGACCCATAAAAATTCACCAATAGCATCCGAGGTGAATCATCAATCGAAGCAAACTGAAGTGGAAGATAAAGGAACCAAACCCGACCACAATTAAGTTGAAACTCCCCAATCCACCAAAGCAAGATTTTGACAACTACACTAACCGACAAGCACTGTCAATTAACACTCAACAATGATCTAGTGTGATAATCTAAGGAGGACTTACTGATTGGTTCCCCATCTGTCTTATAATTTGGCCTGATGAAGCGGAACGTTGCCAAAATAAAAAAACTACCGATTGTTTACCAAGCCCTTCTGAAAGAATGACTTCTCAATCGGTTTCAAACCTTTTTCCAACTGATTGAAAATTGACTCTAGTTTCTTATTCAGACACATCTGTTGGTGAGTAGATAGAGATCAAAGATAATGCACATCAATCACTGCTTAAAAAAACTAGTCCCTGTAATGTGTTCTTTCCATTTATGATGTATGCTTCGTAAGCAGGACGAAGCACTTCTGATCACCCAGCGCAAGTCGACAATCATTTTGACAAGTAGGCTGGATTTTTATTGATCAGTGAATTTTCTGGAATTCACGTTCTCCCACCTCGTTGGAAAACGTCATGTACGGGAGTCAGTTCTAAATAAGAGAACAAAACAGGAAACTACCAAAATAGTTTTAGATGGAGTAAGCGTTTTATTAATACTACATAAAAAATAATTATGCACTTGACTATCCACCTAACAAAGCTTCCTAAATACTTAAACTGTCGTTACGATGGTCACCAGTGTCACGCAGTAAAATATACTTGAAGGCTTCTTTGCACACAAATGTTTCGCGGTTATCATATGCCACATTTGTCTGTCATATTACACATAGCAAGCCCGTTTCTAAACAAGTCTGTACAATAGGGTTCCGTAAGGCACTTTTTGTCAAGCTAGGTATGGAAGTATACTGAGGTTCGATGGGTCTGATGTCCGTGATAAAAATTTCACCAGTGGCTTTGGAGTCCAAAAAACGGATGACTGTGGTTACTTTTTCAGTATTACTTGGTAGGACTTTTGTTTATATAGTTTGAAGCTAAATATTGTACGTAATCCGCATGACATCCTACATTAGGCTTTTTTGGACAAAAAGCATCCTACACATAAGGATTTAGCATGAATTACACGATTAATATTTTGATGATTCGAGCAAAATTCTGCTTGATCCGCTATATATTACTAGTATTGCCAAATAGATAGGCCTATGAAATAGTACAAATCAGCAACGAATGAATTTCCACTGCATCACCGTTCTACAATCTACACTTGCGCAACATAGAAGGATAGAAAAAATGCTAACTTTCTGATGGTTTCGATCAACTTCTAAGTCTCTTTCATAGATTAAGTTGCACCATGGTAAAATTGCTTCGTTCTGAGAACGGTCACTCTAGTATCATATGTCTTACTGATCGGTTTCCCTTCAGTTTTCAAAGCTCGTTGAAGGTGACGTCGGATTGTTTCTTAACGGGTCATTTGCGATCCCTTACGATAGAAATCGGTAAGTATATTTTGCTGAACACAAGTACTCTTAGAAAATGGCTGCTTTGCTTAAAACTCATAAGGGTCACACATGTTACTAACGCTTCAAAATGTGTAAGATAAGAGAAAATGGGAGACGTAATGACATTTATGGTAGGGCACACCATTATGGTGGTTGTCCAGCAGTTCTTATCGATACATTATTTCCAGGGTCTTAAACAACAGTCCGGGCATCTGTGATGATCTATTCTTGAAAACTGAAAGATAAAACAATAAAGCTGTATGCAGTAAGGCGACTACTTCAAATCCATAAATGCATTTACCCACAAGAACCGCCTGCGTTTTCAAACCGGTTTAGGTAAAGGCAGTTTTCTGATACGGGTGAAGTTGGATGAAAATGAATTGATAATCATAATTTAGTAGTCCGTGGTAATATTCGGCTTGCAAAGTCGGTCGGTTATCATTATATTGAAGAACATGTGCATATATGTTTAGAAACCCTCAGGTCGTTGGATATCAAATAATTAGCGACTACAAAGGCAATTAGACAGTGTAGCGTGATCACTCAAGTAGAATAAACAAAATAATCTGTGCGACGTCTTAGTTAACTATCTACTTATCCATATGCAGTCCAATTCAACTAAGTTCCGCATCTTTTCGTTTCATCACCAATCGAGGTGACATCATCAGTGCGTTATTGTGCAGCGTAGTAGTGCGTAGCTGTGGGTTGGTGGTTGTGCGTCCAGTAGTGTTACGTGTGTGTTGATATACGTGCTGGTAGCCGGGGGTGACCTTTGACCGCGATTAGTTATTCGGTCGGGTGGTTCCACTGTTTGTTCTTTCTATCCCGTGTCCTCATTCGCCCATGCCCACGTGACCTTTGAACTTGGCCAGGCGTACAAACCAACGAACGTCTACACTACCCGAGCTACCGACATTCTCCTCTAAAGAAAATCGAAGAGAATGAATTCATTAACTTTTTGGCTAAGTCCCGTGGCCACTCCGAGGAATTCTTTTTTATATGATCTGGAAGCCAGTTTCAGCCAAATAGCCAAGAATAAATGTACATTTTTTGGTCCATTTTGGGAAGCCCGGATCCCCATTGCTGATATACGCCACACTAACTCACAGTCCTCGTCAATCCATTTCTTCCGCCCTAATGAAGACACAAGGCCTAAATCAGAAGAAGATCTGATTTCATGCTCCGCTCATATCAGATCATAACAGGTGATACAGGACAATTCAACAATAGAAAACGATACATCTTAGAATGAAGCATTTGATTTGATTCACATCAATAGTCTAATAGTATAAATGTTTCAGCCCCATCTTGAATTTGTCTTGATGCACCGCAAATCGAAAGCTCTTCTATCTACAAGTTATGTTCCATTAATTATAGTACGTTTGGTAGCTCGGAATTGCCAAACCTGCATTTTCCCCGAGTGACAAAACTCACTGCTTACATCGTATATCCTTTGGAGAAAGTAGAGTTGAGGTAAGTGCCATTTATATTCAGTTACTTCTTTAGGGTTCATGTGAATGTGATTTGCATCCCAACAGTGACTACTGAAGTCTATTGGGATCTGTATGAACTCTCTACAGAAGAGTATCTGTTCGTTTTACACCTATGATACTTACGACATCATCGAGAAATAATCTGTCTTATCATGGGTGGGCGCATTATTCTATGTGAATTTGCTCTTGAATGATAGAAATGTTGAGTTTGTCGTTTAACCAAAAGCTCGTTTTTGAGTGAAATGCTCGGTGCATATTAGTGTCTGTAGCTTGCGTGCATACAGCAGCCATCCACGCAACAGGGTGCTAAAATGAGAGTGTGCTTCAGAGATCAGAGCAAATTTGAATGCTCCATAATATATTTGTCACTAGAGATAAGCTGCATTTGAACGATGATGCATTTTTGAATGTTATCTATACATGGATAGTACTGAATTGTATTCAAAAGCAGTAGACAGGAATAACAGCAACCGTGTTCAGCTACTAACTTTGTATTTGTCAATTTCCAACAATGGGAAGCTTCCCGGTGGAGACACGTCGGTTGAACAAACCTGACGGGGTATGAACTAACACAACTCATGCGTTTCTCAACATTCTAAGACGGCTCGTGACCGGTTGGACCTTGGTGGGGACTCATCCGATTGGTGCGTTTCCCGAGTTTTTATAAGTCGCTCAGATTCTTGACTCTAAGGAAGAATACCATCGAATACGAGCAGTGTAAAATCTTTCGTGGGCAAGTAACCAGCTAAACTTCAGTCACGTTCGCCGGTACCTTCTTAGTGAACCTCCTTTAATGCTGTGTAAAGAAGCCCGTAATGAGACAGATGTCAGTTTAGCAGTACGCATTTTTCACATAGGATGTACCTAGTAAGGACATGCTAATCATTTACGTAGAACCTTTCCAACAAAAAGCTCTTCCGTAACTTGCATTACTAAGGGGGATTGCGGTAACAAAGTTCGTGCTACGTAATCGGCGAAAGCCTTAAAAACGTCGATTTATTGATGTTTAAAACAGACTATGGAGCTTAGACTTTGTAGCTTGTTAGTCATATTCACAAGAAAGCAGTATACTTCATGCAGTATTACCGACACCTAGTCAGACAAACAGTCAGAGTGATGAATTCATCCGTCTCACAAGCCTTATTATGCAGTGTATTTGGTCCGAATTATCGACATCAAAGCATGACTCCCTAACATTATAACCGCACCATCCGGATCTCCACTATGATCCTAATTTACGCGAGTTCAAGGGATCGACTGGTGTGAAGGCACAGCTTACGAGTGAACAGGCACTGGCATCTGACCTGCTCCAATATAACTTGTCAGTACGTCTAACATGCAACAATTTAATGATCCGCCTATGGCCGATAGGTAACACCGGCGAAACAGTCATAAGGCGCGGTAACCATTCCGCGTATGGATATTTGGCGCACATGTGTCTGAATATCGGGTGTGATCTTTTTGCGTGGCAAGTGGACTTTTGAAACTATAAAACAAAGCGCTGCCAAATCAAATACCTCAAACGTTTCGGATCCTTCATGTGGCATTACATCTCATCGCTGTGCTAAACGTCCAGGAAAACCAACAAATTTGAATCCTAAGAACTTGTGGTGTCTTAGGATTTAACTAAACGGATTTAAATGGGTAAATCGCAAAAGCCTGAACTGGTGAAAAACAAATAGTGAAAAATTAAGGGCGTTATTTGAATGAACGGACAGGCATCAAGTAACGCAATTGTAAACGAATGGGAGCTATGGAGATAAGCAAACAAATGCCATATTATTCGAGTTCAGAACTTTAGTTTCTCATCCCTCGTTAATATGGAAAAATTTACAGAGCGTTTAGACGGGACGACAATGGCTTCCATTAAAGTTAACTATTTTGGTATTGTGCTAACATACAGTTTATGACTAATGTGAAGAGATTTGAGATTTTTGTGGAGACTTCGTCCTGTAAGTGAAGCCAATCTACGCTGAGAGACCGTGAAACACTGTACAGCTGTTTCATCCTTATTGGAAATCGTCAGCAGTCCGCATCTTACGAAACTCCGGAGAGTCTCGAACCCGTGACCTCTTGGCTAGTAGTTTGAACACTTAATCTTTCGGCCACGGCGGCTGATAAAGCCTCAAAGAACCAGTAAGCACGTGTGACAACGTGATGTAAACCCCGTGATTGAAGGATGAGGGTTGCTATATCCTGTCCAAGTGTTAGTTAATCCCACTGCTGATCAGCCACTCGTGGCCGAACGATTAAGTGTTCAAACTCCTAGTCCGGAGGTCGCGGGTTCGAGACTCTCCGGAGTTTTGTGAGATGAGCACTGCTGATGATTCCAATAAGGAGGAAACATCTGTACAGTGCTTCACGGTTTTTCAGTATAGATTGGCTTCACTTAGAGGACGAAATACAGATTATCCTGGTCGTTGCACAACTACGCACTGATGATGTCACCTCGATTGGTCATGAAACGTTTGCAACCAAATTGCCCAGCTCAGCGAACAAGTCAACGACCATCTACGCTACCTGAGCTACCGACATTCTCCTCCATAGAAAAACAGATTATCCTCTTTCTCAGTGGTCAGTCGTAACAATATATTTGTTGAACTCAATTTTATTCATCAAATCTACCGTTGTACTCTTTTCATTTCTGTTCCTTCAAAATTGGCCACATCTTTTTTAACCAAACATGGCGGCTCTCTACAAAACTTAGTCAGTCACCAATGATCACCGATCGATGTTCGAGCTGAATGGCAGTCAGAAGTTGAAAACACAACAACTGTTCAGTAGAATCATTTGAACAAATATAGCTGTCTGCAAGATCAGTGTGCAAAATATCGCTTCGGTACTTACGGGCATTATCCCACGTAGCGATTGATAAAAACGGGAGATGAGCTAGCCTGATGGACAGCCACAGTCTACCTTCAAGCAAAGGGACTCCCACCATTTGTCTGCCATAGCCAAGACAAACCAATGATCAAAATGCCGGCCTCTGTATAGTGTTATAGAGACATTTTTTGACTGGCCCAACGATGACACAGATTTCCTGAGGATGTAGCTAACTGAGGAAATATCAGTGGAGAATTGTCTTGATGCTTCTCGACTGCTTCCCACACGGTGTTTTCGTTGGTCGAGATTTCACTGGTGCCTTGCAGATTTGTCCTGGAGCGTAGAGCTAAACAAGCACAACGCGTACCCCTGAGTGCACCCGCACTAACAACTTTCAGCAATTTATCTTATGTAAAAACATTGTTCGCTCATGCTACAGTTCATTGTATGAAACAAAGAGTGCAGATATTTTACTTTGGAATAGTATATCTGCAATCAGGAAGCGTTGAAATTGAATCCTATGCAGATTGCTTAAATGTTGATCATGCCCTTGAATCTGGTATCAATACAGTTTTAATCTTGTGATCTCCCATTGCATAATTTACAAAATGGTCGGGGAATCGGGAACACAGGCAGACAGTAAACATGGCAAAGTTTTCAAATGTATAAAAAGCAGACGAGGTTTATCATTTTGTGCATAAAAAACACATGGTATTTTTATCAGCTGAAGTTAACAGAGAAGGAGCTGTCAGTTAGGTTCACTAACGAGAGAAAAGCATAACCCATAAATCCTTAATAATGCTTCCTTGTTAAACTCTAGCATGTTTTGAGCAGAAAAGATTCCATAAACAAAATCTCAGACGTTTCGCATATTATGGCCAACTAACAGCGTCTTCTTTACTCTTCTTTTAGTCCTCCTGTTGGATGTAAGTCAGAAAATCTGATGACCCTAAAAGCCGATGTCCAAAAGAAGAACATATCCTACGAGTGCGTTGACCAGCCTATGTGAGTTGACATTTCAGAGCATCAATTGTCTCGTTCCTGAGCTGGAGTATTTGCTGGCTTGTATAACTGAGAAGTAACAAAGTGCGGTCCGTTTAGTCTGTAGTCTGAAGGAAGACACAAGCACAGTCACGCCAGAAAATGGGTGCAAATGCACAGACAGTGAACAAAACTGAAATACAAATTACGCGCTATCAAAAGATTGCATAGTTGTTTGAGAGTTTAGTAAAAATATTCTCCTCTGTCTTCATTTGCTAGAATAAGACTCCCGTCTGAGCTCCCCATTTTCTATAAATAACGCGGAAGCCGTCCCAGGAAAATGCTGCTCTTTCGTAGAATAAGCGAAACCTAGAGACAGACGAAGGTGAAAAGGCTAAAAGCGGAAAATTCTAACATGAATAACTGTCTGTATAGGCAATCTGTGAGTAAAATGTGATTATGATTATATGATGTTTCGAATCTTGATTGTGCCCCAGAAGAGGACACGGTTTCAAATAAAGCGGAGTGTAGTGTGCGGTTTATGAGTATTAGTATTGGCAAAGAAAACGAAAGGGTCTGAGCAAGAGTCATTCACTGTGTTTGACTACTATGGAACCAAAATAAGGGGCCTTGTAATTTCGCCTGTTTCAAAGGAGAGAAAGTAGTGCGGAAAACAATGCATCCTGTATGGAAAGATTCATACAATTATGAACCTTACAATAATGTCTTACGGTGTGTAAGTTATTAGGGTATGGTCAATCTATTTCAGGTAGACTGCTCCAAGCCCCTCTATAAATTCATACATAATTCGGGACCAGAATCACAAAAGCTGACAGCAACTCTGATGGTACACTTGGTTGGATTAGGAAAATGAGAGAACGACATACATTTCAAATACGGAAAACTGAACGGAGCGGATTTTTTTGTCAGTGAGATAAGAGTGTGTATGCGATCAAACGGATCAGTAAGTTTTATCCAAGCGGTAAATCAAAGAAGAATCCTGAGCCTTTCACCATACAAGCAGCACCATATCGTGATCAGTAGTGTGATACTGAGGCAAGCGTAGGACGGTCTCAACACTGGTTCGAAGTTGAGAAGTAATCAGGTTGATCAGTTATGCAATGAAATTCAGAATAGAACCAGACTCTCCATTGATGAACTTGCGTGAGTCTAGGATTGACTTCTTCTACCTCACTTCAGCCACACTTTGATCTGAAATGACCAAATCTGTGCGCAGAATGGTGACGCTGAACTAAAATCCGACGTTATATATTATCATTACACATTAAACACTATATTATTTACAATGTAATTTTAAGTGTAGATAGACATTATATCAAAACAGCCTGTCTATTGTCAGCTGCCTTAGACAAATATGAACGTCTGTTTGTGTTCCGGCACTATGGTACGGTTAAGTAATATTAAGCCGCAGCAGGTGATCCATTACTACTACGGTGTTAACATAAACGATAACAGTTAACTAAGACCAAGCGTTTACGGATCGGTTTGGGCTAAAGAAAACTCGACTTAAGGTAACCAGTCGAACTGTCTGATGAATTCTTTCCACCACTACCTGATTGATGATACATTATGTCACATATAATTATACTGTTGTTATATTATATATTCCAGAGGATACTACTCTCACACATGCATTCTTCTTTCGGCACGTTTACCAGTACCTCTGATGCCTTTATTGGTGGAAGAGGATGGGTTAAAAAAAGCAAGAATTTCAAACCCACGGGTCACACAAGGCGTCCAACAGAGTTTCGGGTTGCGACAAGCACTAATTTCGAATGGATTTAGCTTTATTACTCATTCTTAGCATTAGTTATCTAAATGGGCTGCGCATAGGACACCGCATATTTCATTCAAACTGTGTACGTTTCACCGGTCCTCATACGGTCAATGGACGCTCTCAGTGGCCCAATAGTTGTCCGTTCTTTTTGGACCACATCCAGTAGATCTAGTTCCAGAATATCCATCGCTGTCATTTAGTAATTAGATAACACGTGGCTGGGGTAAACAGGCATTTGTCAATTAGTTTGATGGGGTCAGGGGACTAACATACATTTCACCTGAATCCTGAGTTTGTATTTAGGTAATATTGGTGAAAATTTGAAAACAGGGACCCGCCTGATTCACTAGGTGGAGGACGGGTGAAAACCAAAGTTGGCGGTCCAGAACTTCCATCGACCTTATATTAAGTGTTGGGAATTTACTTCGCACTCCAGTGTCCCATCTGAGCCAGACCTATTTTATACTACCCTCGGAAAGCAAGATTTAGGTTGCAGAGAATTGCGCGCTGAATTTTAACTGTTTATGGATACTGAACACCATTTTCTAGAAAGGCCACTCATATTCATCAAGGAATCCTTGCTCTATCTATCACAGTGTCTCTAACATTTCTGTTTTTTTCTGAAAATGTACGCAAAGAAGAATCACGATCAAATCACTTCTTAAAAGCAGCGCTTTACGGACTCTGTTTTTCTCTGCCTGCTTGATGCATTCCGACTACTATCATCGGTGACTGGAATCCGGAGAACTTTTTAATGCTTTGACCTGTTCTGAGGCCATAAAAACCAACCTAATGTCCTGTTGTCAGACCTCAAGTAAGAAGCACATGTCGAAAAACAGATTGCACAATAAGTTTTTAGTTCATGTGGGTTTGAGGCCCCCCAGGTTAAATGCTTACCGTTCTGCACAAAAGCGGACATCTTCACGGTTGATATGCTAAGAAAGACATTTAACTCGGAGGGGTTTCTTATTTCTCCTTCAAAAGTTGTGGTATTTTAGTGGAGGTGAATATCAATATTTGAATTACGGTTAACATTTCAACCGATGACCAGCAGTCTATGGATCTTAAGCCCCCTGAGTTTCGTGGGATGTGCGCTGCTAATAATTCTCAACAAGGTTGAAACTGCCTGACGACGCTTCGCTGCTTTTATTATATGCTGGCACCAAAAACAGGACGAAATCTTAGTTGTAAATTATCGAACCCATTTACGTTATGCTTATGCCTAAACGGATCTCTGTGTTATTGCCATCAAAACAAGACAACGTTATTACCATTTCATATCCTTAAAATCAACTGGACGCATTGCTATAAATATGATCCAATGTTTTAGTAATACACCTCACTATCCGAGTTAGCTTTCACGTAAGCAGTAGATACAACTTCGAAGCCTTAGCCTTTATCCGCCAGATAGGAAGCAACAACTTATTTTCAGAAGTGCGGATAATCAGCCAAAGATTGCTATCGGCCAAGTATGCCATCTAGAATTACCATCCTGAACTTTTGACTAATCCATCGCACGCACAGATGGGAAAGCAGGAGAGAAGTGATTTATGCTGTTATTATTTAATTAATAACGTTTGATGTGCCATTATAGGAAGCACACATCTGACCCATGCAGAGGCTCAAACCATCTCTTTCTCACCATGTTTCTAATAAGATACTTTCTTCCCCACAGATTCGCGCTACAATATTTGTGCATCTCGAATCCCACAAGCAGGCATTGCCTGACGAACATATCGTCGCACAATTCAATCAACTATTTCATACTCTGTCTCTCCTTTTTTGCTTCCACGTTCCTCGTCAGAACGTGACTACACCTCTCTCCCTAACACGAACCTACCTAATAATAACCACAGATTTTATCTTGCAGTAAAAGCACTCTTGCATATATTCTTTTAATATTTCACCCATTTTAATACCAAAACATACTACCTATGTTCACGCTATTGTTTTTGGGTTGGACGTTTCTCTCAATGATCCGCTCTGTAATAAGTCCCATGTTTCTCTTGCTGATACTTGTCAATTTTATGCAATAATTGAGGTACGGCCATTTGATGAAAGCAATTAAATACTGCAATCACAAGCGAACTCAGTTATCCTCGGAACAGTTACTCAGCTGCACATGTGTCGTTCAAATCACTTTCCCACGAGACTTGAATACATCTTTGTCTGCAGTGAGGAACCGCGCAGTTTCTACTGAAAGCTACGGGCAGCGACTTAAATCTTCGATCGTCAGTCATACGAGCGTCAATCGTGCCGCTTCTTGTGGGATACATGAAAATTTAGTAAAATAATTTTCTTAAATACACCGCTCAGTGGACCTGATCAAAAGTACACCTTCTGTGCAAAGGTACTGGTACATTATATGACATGAGAAATTTACGCAAGTTGTAAACGCCATATTTTTTATTTATAGTTTAAACGTATTCTTTTCAACTTTGAAATAAAATTCCCCCCACAATGCGCATTAAATGCAAGTGTCGTTTAGAAGCCGAAACACTTGTCCTTTGCACAAGGTCATTAATCAAAGCATGGCACTTTGGACCCTGTCTGGGATCATAAACTCACACAGGTGCTTTTGATGTATTAATGTTTTATTCCCATGTCAGCCATTTGCTCAGTCACAAAGAACATTTTGTACGGCATTACGCTGAAGAAATATTGCTCAAAATGACAACTGAGACATCTGTCGATGGTCACAGAAAGACTGACTTTTACGTCTCAGTTGGGTATACTATTGGAATGCACAGATGACATTGTACTCGGACGGAACTTACCTTTAAATTATGGCACCGAAGTATTCCTCAGCGTGTAAGCTATCAAAAGTAAAGGTTAAGCACATTTAAAAACTGGCTAGATTGCAACAAGATAAAGCAATAACATTTTGTAGAACAGGTTAACCTTGTGGGATATCACGCATTCTAGAGTGGCTTTATGGAAAGAATAACCCCAGTCAAAATGCCTCACCAAACCGTGCCAATACTCAGTTACGTATTTTCCTGGCCATTCCGAAATTTGAAACTTACTACCGTCCAATTGGGAGTGGTAGTTGATGTTAGTTCCAAGCAACTCTTATACACTTTGTCCAGTTCACCTGAACAAAGGTGTTCTTTCTTCAGACAGAAAATCCTTCTATAGCAGTAAACAATCGATAACCATTGTGTAGTGTATTGAAATAGACCGAACTAGATATTTGTCAATGCTAATATGAGGCAAGTATGGGCATTTATACTAATGGTATTTATGCATTGACTGTGGAGCCTACTAGTGTAATCACCCATAGGATCAAATCGGTTAGTCTTCCTGCAGTGTTTACCTTTTAAACAGAAGGAACCTACACAGGGTGTGGGGCGAAATATGGCGGACGGTTTTGAACCAAAACTCGGAATTCGTTTTAATATTTTAATGAGCCCATAAATCAGGTGCACAACATCCATAGTTCAAAGATGGTAATGAATACGCATTGCAGCTTATAGCACAAAGATTCTAGTTGAATGTAAAAGGGGTAGATGTCACGATCTGCATGTAAATGGTGAACGTGACGATTGCTTGACGGGTCATCTGCGTCAATATTTCTTTGTTGACAATGCAGTCAGTTGTATGCGGTTGTGACTGCTGCGAACTCAACCAAATTCACCAATGTGGCAGATACCAGCTGCGCGGTATCTATATAGATGCTCCGTACTCATTGGTGTCATATCCTTGGATTTTACAATCGATCAAGAATGCTCTGGTTCATAACATTATGTCAATGAATCATTTTAGACGTAAATATTGCAACGTGCGCGATGAAAGGCTGTATCATGAACTATTTACAACATACCGGAATAATACGTCGTGAATTCACCTTGATACGTATGTCAACAAAGATTCGGAAATGACGATTTTTTTGAGACCGGTACTAACGTGCCAACATTCAAATATTGCTGGCGAACTGCATTCATTTTACCCAAAAGACTCAACTGAATGAGGTTGGATTTCGAGTTTGTGGTGCTCTGTATTAATGTAGAATGTGCTACATAGAGACCGACTTGCACGTCGGCTTGTAAGACGTTTGAGATATTGCAGCATACATTCTCAACAAAGTATATTATTCAAAAGTTTACCAAAGGCTACTGACATACGATTACTAGTTTCACCCTTTTTGAAGAATTTAAGGTAAACGCAAGTCCAAACAAGGAGCCAATTGAGTTTCCATTTGAAATAAAATGATATTTCAAGTAGTTTTTTGCTGGCATCTCAGGAGACACGTCTAAGAAATCGAATTTCGGATAGTGGTACATTTCAGCGTGAAAATTCACACTGACCTCAAGAACTTAAAACAGGTGGTAGACAGCCATGGTGTAAAAGAGACGGGTAACAAGTGAACGAGCTTCAGTCACATGCTTTCAGTAAACATTAGGAAAAATTATTGGACCCATTCCAGAAGGCGCAAGCTACATTTGCAGCCTAAACAGTGATTCAGTATTAGGAAATATTTTTTGAGAATTATGAGCATTTCGAAACGAACTATGAAGGGGACGTGTGAATAAGCGCTATTGAGTTTTCTCACCTGCTTATCAATAAAGTTAGTTAATGGATTTATGCTACCCATCAAGACGCTTTCTAGTTTTATTGTTCCCCATTCTTACAGTAAAATTGATCAGCGGTTCATAAGGTAAGTGATGTGTTCATGAAACAGAATAAGACTTTGCGCACACAGCTAATATTCGCAAGGTGAAATATTGAAATCCAAAACACTGATGGAAGACTTGCATTCCATCTGACAGTCTATCGACTGAAACCTTTCAAAACAGAACTAGTAGACTCCTGTTACAGTTATCAAGACAGCCCAACTTACAACGGGAGCTTATTAACAAGACAGAAAATAGAAGCCCTAAGAGATCTGTATGGCCGCGAAGGTCTAGTACGAGTATTTGGATGAAAGCGCCGGAGGATTAGCCTTGAAGGTATGCAACAATATAAAAAAAGATGCAAGATAGTAGTTCCAATCAAACACGTTTTTAGGACGGACGTTTAGGTCCTAACTGTTTACACGAAGGCACGTTGATCTGTATGATGGATTGCTTCGTAGTGAGCGCATTTTGTCGTATTGCTATCGTAAATAACTCAGCATCCTTGAATACATGATTGTGCTTTACGAACAACAAAACTGAAATGTTTCTAAAAGTATTCCAGAAACGTAGATTACTATATGATTTTTATAGTCAATCAAACGTAAACAGTAAGCTCCACTTACAACGAACCAGGTACTAGACACAGGTCAAATGGTGTGTGTCGATTTTCACTGAGACCCCGAACGATGTGTGATGCGGTACACCGTGAAGCACACTTAGACTAACCCTTCAGTGTTTCAACAGATATATAAACCATCAGTAGTAGCAAGGTGAAACATTAAATCATGCAATTCCAGCACACAGCGCTTTTTTTCGGACTTTTGATCACTACGTACTGCAAGAATATCGGTGAATTGGCACCACAGCAGTTAAGCCTTTTGCAAAGGCTTGTAATCGGCAGATGTTCGGAGTGGGCGTTTGCTCACGTTGAATATGAGTGAGTTCAATATACAGTACACCTTGTGTTTCTGCGCCTGTACTATTAAAGTTATGTAGATTGGACTACATCTATTCAACCTACCATTTATACAAATGATAAAAACCGTGCAGTCGTATCGGAATTTCTATCCGTTGTGTTCATCATTCTGAGTTCGTATGGGCTTTGATAACATACTGGAAATCTTTGGGGCTATTGCTGTTCACAAATGTTATAAACAATGAGTGAATGTTCACTGGGATTCTGTTGTCGAAAACCGGCGATTAATTAGATTTTGGTGGGTAAGTTCATTCTCAAGGTTACCCGTGTTCTCCGTAAGATTTTCTGCTGGCCCAAGTTGATTGAGATCGTTTTGACAAAGAATGTAGTTTGAATAATGTTATCCGTAAACCGGCTTTAGTGTTCTCACCGGAAATTTACGTTCACTTAAGTTCCCTCACTCAGCTGGCTCTTTTATGGACGCAGGTGCCGTAATGCCATCAGTTCTATCCTGATGGTGAACACCAGCACCAAAGTTGACTGTTTTGTTCCTCCAGAAAGCCTCCTTCCGAATTCTGGCCGATTTTGCGCGGCCTTAGGCATTACAATATGTCTTTCTCAGGACATGAAAGGTAACCATAAGGCAGATTTTACAACCAGGGACAGAGCTAATTTTTGCTGTTATCTCCAGAACAAGCTCGCTTTATAGTTCATCTGTAGTTGACATGGCCTAAACACTGTATGTTCAGACTTCTTTCTGATGTCTCCAAAATTATCGACTAAAATGCTATGGTTTTAGGATCGGAACGCAGGATATTGTACCTTAGGTCTGCTGTATAAACTGGATTATAGAGACAGGAAGAGCACAGGTTCAAGAAATAAAGAAACATCCAAGGTGACTGATGCATACCCTACTGCATATGGACGGGTTGAATAACACTCCGTGACATTTGTGATAGAATTACGTGTTGGGTAGATTAGAATAGAAAACCATAATAGAAAACGCACAACTCTCAGCGACTGATGAAAGCAGCAACACTGGTACTATATAAATGCGTCATACCGTTTGTTTCATACTTCCTAGTTTCTGCAAAGAAAGCGTCCCTTAACCTTATGAAAATTGGCTTGAGCGAAAAATCTAGTGCTTCAGAACCATGTATTTTATTATACCAGTCCTTCATTATCATCCTGGAAGAACCGTGTAGTAATCGCGGATGGGGAATCGTCCATAAACGTTTAGCACTCTTTGCCTGTCCAATAGGCAACATAACCAGATTGTGTCCCTCTTCGAATACTTTCTCACTGTTATTGGATATGCTGATGAGGCCAATTCTCACGCTACGAATCATTCACTTCAAAGTCTAAAGTGATATTTACCAACTGAAAACGTGCAAAGTTCTGTTGCGGATGCTGAGGCTAGAATATCTCACGCATCTTGAATACTCTTACTATCCAGGCACTGCATTTCTAGGTTCGCTTCGCGAGCTTGTGTACCGATTAAATAGATTTATCAAGGTGTTTCCCTATCCCGTTGTTTCCAAGCTCGTACTTATATTTAGGGCTGAGCAACCTGAGCTAGAATGCAATTATAATTTGTTGTTTTTCATAATCAACCATTGCTTTAATTTCTCCGTCTTCGCTCAAGCTAATGAGTTACGCAGATATTTTTACGACAGCTGTGTTTTTTTCAAGGCAAGCTGTTCGTTCCTGAAAATAAACAAAGATAGCAGTGACACATTCTTTGTTTGAACAGTACTTGTGTTTCGGCACAGTTATGTTGATGAGCGGGCATCAAAGTAGGAATGCATTGGACTCCAGTTTTGCTCAAATTAGTCCTCATCGGTAAAGCGTATGCCTGGCGTCTTTCCCATTCCTTACTGTTGTATGTACTTCCAAGGATAATATGTTGTATTTAAGTGTGTCAGGGTGTGGCGTTACCAAAGTATACAGCATCCCCGACTCTTAATACATCAAAGCATATATGTTTATCTGGAGCCTCAAGCCTTGAGTCTTTTTCATGTAAAATTCCGGCGCATCCTCCCTCGGGTTTTATGCCCTTGGTGTCGCAAAGTTTGGTGAACAAATATGGGTTCGCGGCTCAATCGCCGGAAAAAAACAGCATGTAAATACTAGACAAAAAGCTGGTTTACGACCATGAGGAAAATCGCACCGGTAAACTACGGAAAAATATAGTACCGGGAGCTGAACACAAAATTTCCTACGTCTTTATGAAACTAAGTATTAACAAGGTGATTTTAACTAAAAATTCTGAGCAATAATTTTGAGTATAATGCCGTCAGCACGACTTGCAAAGTACGCTAGGAAAGTAAAACTTCCTGTTTTACCGTAGCTTCGCCACCTCGGTTATTCCTACCTTTCTCAATAGCAAGGATTCAGAACTCAAAGTAGAACTTTGTTTGAGAGACGTTTTCTTCGCCTTCTCAGTATACTGGGTTAATTTGCTTGGTTGGTCACATGTTATATGGCTTTCTGTCCGCAAGAGAAACTTCCCGGAGTAACTCAAAGTGGTGCGTGATCAGAGGATGCTTTTTAAGTTGGCAGAGGCATACTTCGTCACAAAGATAAGTCAGTTAGGAAATTATTACAGTGTGATTTTCAGTAAAGATTCTTCATTCTGGTTACGGTCTTAATATCCAGAAATGAGTTTTTAATCAACTTATTGAACGTGAAATGAACTAATGAAACGGAGTTTAAAGTAACCTAATGAAATATCGAAAATTGGAAAAAATTGCAGTTAGAATCCGTGGGCCCGGACGGTCATGGTTTTTTCACCCTTCTGCTTCTCTGCTTTCCAACAAATGCAAAAGTGGCACTTAAATTTCCAATTCAAGCGACGCATTTTGTTGCGAAGTCTTGTAGCCAACATTTACTGGAATTCACAGGGTTAAATGTATACTTTAACAAGCAGACTTTGTGCATGAAACAGGCCCAATTATACGCGCTCCTCGACTTCATTCCGAAGGGCTTATAACACGAACTATTACGCTTTGGTGCCGTTCTTGGGTTATGAATGGCTAATATACCAGCTACACTCAGTGTTGCATATCCTGCTTGTACACAAGTATGAGGCAATAGTACAATTGCCGGAAATTAGTAACTGTCACAGTTTTCATATCAATATCAAGTTTCTTGTTTTGTGGCAACATAACAGCATTAATTGTCAAAAGGTGTGGACGGACTTTGAGAAAATTATAACGGACAGCCGGCTGGAGCATTTATGCACAATGGACCCAAGCATGTTTGATCAGTTTGTTTCTGATTTGTTCAAATTCGAACCAAAATTGAAAAAGGTAAGTCATCCAACATCATTTCTCCATTTTGCTTTATTTCCATCTAATGACACGTTTACGTCAGTTAGCTTGCTTGTATGTAGTAGTTAAAATACGCACAACCTGAAGTTATGCCACATGTGTTGTGAAAAATATCTTTTAGACGTTCACCGTTTACAACGGTCCACAGAGGACCCTGAAGTGGAAAGCACGTTCTTTCTGAAACTTGAGACAAAACCTTCTATATTGGGGTCATACTGGGAATTGTGTGCTGGGTATATCATGAATTTTGAAACGGTAAATCTATGTAGAAAGAACAGTGACAAATTGAACGACGTGTGTATCAACTTGTCCAATGTCAGTGATCATGATCATTCTAGTAAACCAATAAAGTAACATAGAATGCTAGAGAAGTTTGCATCACGTTCTCGACGTTTAGTTGTTTGGGTTCAAATTAAATCCAGCCAATCAATCCAGCCAATGCGCACATTTGAGCAACACAAGGAACTGAGGAATGAAGTCGAGCCTAACTCATTGTTAAGTCTTCGACAAATGATCTGTTATGCTAAAATTTTTAGTCGAAACACAAGTGTGAGAAAACCAAAATGCAACAGATTCGACGTTACATAGTTGCATTGCATCGTTGAAGTCCCGGTCAAATGGCGTATTGGTCCACTGCCACTCGGGTCGAGAGTTTGAATCTCCCGAGGGATTTGCGGGTGCACACTGTTGACAACTCCATAGGAGGTTGAAGCGGCTGTGCTTCTTGCCTTCACTCAAACGACCCGGTTCTAACTATTATAAATGTAGAATGGAAACTAGGCCCTATGAATTGTAGGAAAAAGTTTTGTTCCTGATAAATTGTGGTGGTTTAAGGTATTGGTGTTTACAGGTCTTTAGAGTATACTGGATATATATGTTGTTGCAAGCATGTTTGTATGATCTCATGCAATTTCTGTGTACAAAATTAGTCCAACACGCAGCACTATTGTTCTCACTCCCGGGGATCACAACGGTTTACATCTTTTCCAGGCATTGTGTCAGTTATTCGGCTAAAGTCCTCTCTTTCTAAGTTAACTTGTATATACGTCCGCATACCTCAAATCTCAAAACCCTTCTTGGTATGTTCACCTAGCCTAATGCCGATGCAGTTAACTTTGCTTTCCGTGGGCCAACCAGGCTATACGCAAATGAAAAATAAGAAAAGAACTACCACGCTCAAAACTTGCTCTGTAATTTACTATATTAGCGTCAATGAAACAAAAAGATGTTACTAATTACATAGATCTGATTTTCCCTTACCAAAAATCATCGGTCACAGGAAGTCTTAGAACTCTGCTATTCGATGTTCTGAAGGCTGTAAATTATTGTGCTGTGTAACGCTTGGTCTTAGAGAAATGAGGGTTTACTGACGAGACCGCCAACATTTGTTTTGGTCCTGCTTGGAATCGACATTGTGTCATCCGGTGTGACAAGTTTAAATGCCTTTGTACCCTCGGTAGCATGAGATCCCATACCCTCAGTTTTAGTTGACTTTCCGTTGTGCCAGTCCCGGATCAGCAAATGAATCAGTTAGATTTGGTGGACGGTGATAATGAAACTTTGACTGGTGGCACGAATACCGACCTAGTTGGGTAGTAGGTCATGTGCATCATAGCTGACAGGCGGCCATGTATAATATCGCTGACGTCGTCCGATTTAGAATTAAAGTCTAAATCATTAACTCTTACGTCCTTGAACTTGGATGTCTATGCGCGGTGCACCTCGTTGACTTTGTATTCACCTCTAAATGGCCGTCCAACTCGCCAGTATGTATAAGTTTATTGAATACCACATACAATTTGCAACTAGCACAGATCTCTCATTCTTGGTGGTGCGGTGATTTTACCACGACACGCTTAAAAACATTAGAACAAATCCGTATAATTGCAGGTAGTGTTTCGTCCATGTGTACTTATAAAATTTTAACTGCTGTTCTAATTTGAATCAGAACATCAAGAAAACTAAGACTCCCCAAGCAGACCATATTGTCGCCATGCAGAAAGTTCATCGACTCGATATCTGCATTTTCGCGTGACTTCGCATTGGCCACGATTTTAAAGGGTGGAATGGCAAGTTACATTTTCGACTGGTTTCAACGCTTGCTAGGAATGTCTCCATTAATATATGCCCCTACCGGAATTCCTATAACAACCTTAGTGTTTCGGATATCACGGGCGTTTTGGTGCCACTCAGTGTAGAGACTTTCGATTAATGTAATCAACGAAATCAGCTATTCAAGAGATTAAGATAGAGGGTAACGAAACACTGATGTCCAGATTGGCATCTGACCAATTCAAACTATGTATACCGTTTGTGCTCTGTGATGTGTATGTGGAACTGCGAGGTTCCTTTGCCTCTGAATTCGGACGGATATTCTGCCCGCGGAGTTCAGTAGACACAGTTCATTTAATGCTTAGGAAGGACAGACTTCAAATTAGGTGGCAATGTACGGTGTCGGAGGAGCGCTCCAATGTCAGAGTCTCTATGTAAGTTTTGGATGACTCTAGTCGGCTTCTCGTCCTGGCTGCAAATTTGCTGTTTTTAAGGCTGATCAACAGTTTCATGTTGGGATTTCAAAATCTAACGTCAGGTATGCAGATAAAATGTGTTGGGGATATCCCGCTGGCTTGTGCTCATTATGTTCCTACCTTGGGTGACATGATTAATTTGCCAATCATCGTGACCAATGACACAATGGCTATCCTGCTTCAGCTGACCAACAAACTAGGCTCTCAGAATTTATCAGTTAAGTAGCGCCACTGACCCTTGAAACATGTCGGACATTTTTCTGTTCACTTCTTGGTACCTGTGGGATCTGTCCGTCCTGTCCTGGGACTATCACCCGAGTTAACTCGCGCCAATAGGTTGGGAAATGCACAATCCCTTTAAACGTGGTTTTGAGATAGATGTCATTGGTTGAATAGCTTTCAGTACCAAACGAACATTTCTTCAGATTTTCAGAACCTGAAGTGGGTTATGAATTGCCAAGAATGATACATCAAAATGGATAGGAAATGTGCATGTCTAAACGGGTAGGGTGCTGTCAGACAAACTATCGAGGTAAATATTGTCCCATCGAGGTAGTGGTACACTTTAAATTGATTGCTTCCATGCGCTACCTAAGGACGTTTGACTGACTACTTGCTGCTCCAAGCCAAGTCGGGCATCGGGTGGAACCGGTTTGACAGACTTTGGAATTGGTGGCATAACGCGCTCTGGTTGTTCAACTGGTAATTTTCGCTTAACAACTGAGGAATTTTGTCAGCCTGAGTCACATGCGCATAGAATGGTAGTCAGAAGTTAAAAAATTTGAAACGGGTCCCTGTGGAAGACCCGACCATTGGCTCTCGCCATTAGGACGAATAGGTAAAAACTGCTGACAGCAATAACGCCTGTCCTTACTTGACAAAATTTGAAACGGGTCCCTGTGGAAGACCGGACCATTGGCTCTCAGCATACAACAAACTAGTGTGCTTTGTGCCATTAAGACGAATAGGTAAGAACTGTCCTAACTTGACGCCGGAATTCCTCATTCGCACGTATCTTGTTCTCTGATAGAGTATTATAGGTTTTTCGAATATAGTTCGCTTTTTTCATAAGACGTTTCTCGAATTCTGCAACTGAGCTTGATAACAATATTTGATCAGATATGCTCACCCGCAAACGAACTTATGTGTTAACAGGAAGCTCAGGAGTAAATGGGCGTGCCATTTACGTTACTATTTAAATGAGTGTACAGAGCAGAGTATCTTGTGTTTGGTTTGGTAGGATATTTAGATACCGTTGGTTCAAGGAAAATATCTCGTCATTTCCCCATCCGTATTTCCAGATTTCAGAATGTTACCTATTGCAGTAGCTTTTTAAATCTAGATTTGTACTGGAGTTTTCACTAACAGGGCTCTAACCCAATACGACTTCTACACATACGCACTTCTTCAAACCAGATCGCGGAGTAATTACTCTAGATGACAAAAAGGGCACGGTCAGAGCGTAGTTTCCTGGGCAAAACACGTGTCGGACTCGGTTCGAAAGGGATTACCACTACAGGCGTTTATTTCACAATTGCTAGCTTGGCAAAAGTACTCAACAAAGGACTGCGTCATCGTGAAGGAAGCTATTCAAGAAGTGCAATTTTTCTTGTAAAAGTTAGGGTACTATATTAAGAGGAAAAGTTGTTGTAGCAGAAAAGACTTGTAGTGTTTAGGCCAGTTTTGTTTTGCTCAACATTTCAGCCGTTTTTTTGGTCGCGCAGTGGAACTTTGGCAATGGCCGTGTGCAGGAAGCTCGGCGTATGTGATGTACTCGAGGGCACACTTCCTGGTAAGTGGAATTCACGTGAAGGTACCAGTAAGAATATCTGAATATTTCTTCCATTCCAAATGCAAATAATCAAAGTGAAGTTGTTTTATGATGTTAAGATTTTGACAACCCAGAGGGAGCGAACATTAAGATGATGAGCAGTAAAATTCATAAACGTTAGAATCACCCTTGTGTCATGTGACTAGATCAACCTACTGATGCATCACTGTCACTTGGTATGTTATCGTGGCTCACAGTTTCCTGAAATGATGTCAGTCGGCTTTAGTTCGAATGCGTGTGGCTTTCTCCCAATCTTCTATCAAATAAATCTGTACACTTTGAATAATGTTTCTTTTTCACGGAAGACACTCGTACACAAATTGCTTTGGTGTTAATGGAAGATTCGGCTAAACTGTAAGCTTATGAAAATCACAAATTGTTTATCACCTCTGGAAGTGAAATCGTTTTATCCCTCCAGCCTCAAAGAAAAAATAGGACTAACACAGGGGGTTTCAGAACGCCTTTGTTTGATCTTTGTGGTGTTGCCTGGACTGAGTACGCTGATTTCTGCAGCTACTCTGATAGATCAGAAAAGTTGTTACTAGGTGATCCCTGAATATGCTAGCAAGATGGGAATGTATTTTCCAAAGATGTTCAATATTTGAAAAGAATGGTGGTTTTTTGATGCTCAAGAACTGCAGTTTCTACCAGCTTTATCGTAACGTTTTGGCCACAAAATAACTCCGATAACTATGAACTTATGAAGCCAGACAAACTATTACTGTCCAGAACCTTTTCTTATTGTAGCTGAGTCTTAGAAACCTCCCATAAACCAACAGTAGTCCGCTTGGTTTTCCTAAGCCAACATTGGTTTAACCTATGCCGTAAAATCACGGTTTGTTTGAAAGGCTTATTGTGAAAAAGGAATAAAACGATGTATAAAGGGGACTTAGTGCTAACTAATCACAAAAGTTCCGTGCTACATTCACCTCGAGACACTGATCCGGGCAATCCGGATAGGAACCAATAACGAGCATGCCACTGACATCAATTAGCAGTTACATCTTGAAGGGCCTCCGATCAGGTACATTGGAGATCGGGCGGTTTCCAAGAAATGTCTCCGTTGATGGATAGAAGTAAGATATTTGAGCCAGCATTTTTCTGCATTCTTGGTTTTCAAATGGCTTAGCTTGTGAAATGAACACTTCCGTTCTTAATGTCGTCAGAATGTAAATAATAAATTCTCGCGATATGTGTACAACATTTACCTCTTCAGTTAGTTATCTGTGTGGTATAGGGAAATTGCGACATCAGACCAGAGTGTCCACAAAAACAAAGGAAACCGCGACAGGTGTTCGGTTTGTCAGTATAACTGTTCCCCAAACCCCAAAAGCACTCGTAAACAAAAGTCCCTTTTTAGGTTTCTCAGGTCTTTTGAAGGGGTGGATATATTTAGTTTAGAGATGCTACAAAAAGATGATAATAGTAATCCAAACCTAACAATCTGAAGGGCAGCTCCACATACTTGAGTCACCATCTTCTGACTATTAACTTTGCCGGATTTGGGTACAGGGCGAGAAATCCCAAATTAGAATACTGGTACTTGAATTGATTCCCTCCATTTCGACATCTGAGATGCTTCTTACTGGGGTGAGATTTGACAAAATGTACTCATTAGCAAACTAATTTGGTTTTCATGAGATAGCCACCTGGAACTCAGCTAAATCTTTCGTTTATGATGTTTCCAGGCAGCTGAATGTGCTGCACCAGGCTGCCTCATGTCTCATTTGCCACGATATTCGAGATATTGCGACCCATGTAAATTCGTAACGCGCTACTCATAAGACTGATTAAGATACTTCGACAGCTCGCGACCGGTTTCGCCCCTCTTGGGGCTCATCGGGTAGGCGCAGTCCCCGTTTCCATTAAGCTTATGTTCCACTTGAAACGAACTTATCCCTATGTGTGCCAATAACCAGTAAATACGTCGAACGTATTTGCGTCAGTAAAACTGGATATTAAGTGGCATGATCGGCAGCAGCACTCAAAACCCGCACATTTAAATACATACGTCATAACAAAACGCTCACTGAATCCACTTCAGACAGACTACTTCACACATTAAAAAGCATTTCCCAATTCGATGCAGAACTCCGAACCACTGATCGTGTCGTGAAGAGAATCAATACCATGAAAGTCTTTGTCGCACAATTTGTTCAGGGTTGAGGGTCGATCTTTGCTTGAAAGCAAGTTGTATTATTCAATAGATTGGATAAAAACGATGGATTCATCGCGGAATGTCACAGAACGAATTGGTTGATCTAACAGAGCTGAAATGGTCTGTCGCATCTTCTTCCGTAAGGACAGATTTCCTTATGATGTTGTGCGACCGAATAAATTTTTATGATATGGGTAAAGACAAACAGAGAGCTCTTGTACAGCAGTCTTGATGAGTTTGAGTATGATTTCAATCTATATACACTTCGGGCCTCATAGCCTAAAGGACCATACCGAGACGAGTTTCGTCATAACACAACAAAGTCATCTGCGGAGTGTTCGCCAAAATGGATGCCAACGGGGGGCGTTGAGATACAGTTTTGAAGCCACAGACCGGTGCCAAGAGATGAAGGATACCGTCATTTAGTGATATAAGATAGGAATGTGCGGTTAGTATTTCAACATATCAAAATTGGTTGACTTCGTTCGGTCAGCACGAGCTTATACACAATAGATACCCGGAGTTAAGGCAATGCAAGCAGAGCTATCTAACGTTAAAAGTTTGAAGTCAAAACATCATACGGCGCCCAATCTGTTTGACAGGCTCCGACCAGAAATGCTCAGTGCCAATTAAGTTGATTACTGAGTAAAGAGCAGATCGGAAGGTCTTCATTTATTTCATGGTCTTCTGTGGCGACAAGCAGCCACTTCAGATGGCGTGGAGTCCAGCTGTGCAATCAACAAAAACTAATGACCAGTGCGCTTTTCTACGCTGAAAGCTCCGGCGGCAAAATAAGCCGGCTGTTTTAGTTCATCTCAGTATCTATGCCCTTTTAAGCTCAAAATATATCCCAGAATTTTCTATAGAGGAGAATGTCGGTAGCTCAGGTGGCGTAGATGGTCGTTGGCTTGTTCGCTGAGCTGGGCAATTTGGTTGCAAACGTTTCATCACCAATCGAGGTGACATCATCAGTGAGTAGTTGTGCGTAGCGGTGGGTTAGTGGTTGTGGTTACTAAACACTTAGTAAACGGTCGTGGCCCTCACAAGTGCAGGTCGCTCAAAACGGGGGCACCACTTTCGCAGAGACCACATCATGCTTGAGTATTCCAGATCCCAAATAAAAACTTTGTGTACAACGACGTGAAATCACCGCTCCTATTTTTATGTGATGGACGCCGATATTCATGCGACCAAGTCTGAGCAGTGGATGTTGTGACCAGACCAATAGTTAAACGGCATTTCCAGTCAGTTTTGCCCTACGCACAACTACGCACTGATGATGTCACCTCGATTGGTGATGAAACGTTTGCAACCAAATTGCCCAGCTCAGCGAACAAGCCAACGACCATATCCCAGAATGTTTTGCACCGTTTCAGAGTAAAGTATCCTTTGCGCTCGAAAACGGTCTAACCTTCAGGCGAATTGAGATATGCTAACAAAAACAGTTGCACATGTTGCTCCCACCAATAAGAAGTTATGACTCAATTCCAGATAGATAGGCAGTGTCTGTGTTATCAAACTCCCTCTTTTCATTATCTTGGACCAGTTTCTAATATGCCGACGCAACCGAAGCAGATTCAGAAGCATGGGTTCATTAAAAGCCCCCACTTTTTTTATTAGGCTTCATTTTCAACGAGTTGAATTGGTGTGATAAGACGCTGACTGCCGGAACGGTTTATCAAACACAATGCGGCTGTTCCGGTAAAGCGCAACTAGTTTACGCTTTTTGGAAGAGTGCTTCAAAATTGGTGAGTTGCATAATTTGTAACGCGCATGAAAACGGACGATGATCATCTCATCCAACATAACAAGTTGGTGGTCAATTAGCTTTACAACTATAAACTCCAATTCAATAAATGCCGGATGCACCACTTAAAGGAAACCCCTTCAATTAAAGACCAGTCAAAAACTGAAAGTAACAGGATCTCACCAAAGAGTTCTCTTTCAAGAAATCTGAATAAAATAAGGAGATAAAGGTTCCAGAAAGTCTACATCCAACTTTCAGCTCTGTAGCCGCAATGCTGAAAACCATCGTTTTTTATACCACAAACAAGAATACATAAGAACAGAATGACTAAACGAAGCCAGCTGTATCATGACCTATCGATTATAGCTCCCGAGCTTAGGGCACCATAACAACTTTCTGGATGCTACATAGGCTTAACATTAAAATTCGAATGGAAGTTGGAAAAATGCTGGGGCGTTTTTCGGATTTTAGTCACGCCTCAAAATGACGGATTCCTGTTCAAAACATCAACACGTTGCCATTTGGCAGGTAGTTTTATTCAAGTCTGATCCTGTATCATCCATACTCGAAAGCCTGCAGTGAGTGCGTTCAGGTTGCTATTGCGCTGGTGCATTACAGCGGTCTGACGACGAAGAGTGAAACAGACAAAAATCAAGCTTCGAATCGATGCAGCCTTCTGCGCCGGTACTATTCACTAGGTAAAACAGGGTGTTTTCTATTGCCTATCATCGTGTAAACCAATCCATGACTGATGTATTATCAACGGCTTGTTAGTTTAGAAAACAAACGTGCAAGGCTTTCTCCCTGGTGCTTGTCCTACTTAGAAAACGATAGACTCGTTCGCTCTCCGAGTTTGGAACTGATAACTGACAAAGAAAACAAAGCTAGATAATGAATAATCGTTTATTTGGTGGGAAAAAATCGCTTAATTCCCAGCTCAACGACTGCTCATAAAATGACACGCGAGAAATAGAAAGGAAGAAAGAAATAACTGACCTTGGTTGTAAAAATTTCAGTCCTTTTGACGGAAAACCAACAAATTTTCAGTAGCCGGTGTCGCAAGGTGATTGCAGGTGGGCAAATTTCTGATAAGATATACGCTGGCCATTATCCTTTTAAGGACCCTAGTTCGGCTGTAACAGGTACGTCATGGTCCACACCAGTAAAAGAAAGCAACAAAGGTGAAATCAACAAATGGAATGCTCAACACCGTTTTCTGATCCGTTCACGGCTGCTTTTTCAAGTTCGTAGCCCCTTACAGTAACTGTGGTCAAGTGCTGTCTGTCAAAGCAAACAAAGTGTCATCCGAAACCAGAAGTTACCGTAAGATGCGATTTTAATCTAATCGTTTCACCAAAAAACAGAGCGAGGGAAAAAGAAATGATATCAGTTAGTAACAGCGTTTCTCGGCAATTGGAGGATTCTTCCAAAGAAATTCTTGAGTGGACTATCTCACGTGAAGTCACTGAAAGCGATTTTTTTCTTTCCAGTAATTAAAAGTGTCACGAACGCATGTAATTTCAAGAATACTCAACAGTTCAAACAAGCCACTGATTGTATTCCCAAAAACAAGGCATTTTCAATGATTGTAAGTTGAACGTAGCGCCAATACCTTTATGCAATGGTCACTGTGAAAAACAGGGTGATGCTGCTGCCTCAAGATTATGCTAACGTCAACATGAAAAGCGATGAAAATTTCTTCCTCTGGAGGCAACAACCGACCTCACGAATATTTTCGTTACCATGTCTTGTAAGGAAATCGGACAGACCGGTTAAGCTAGAAGCACGTGTTCGGTTATCACCAATTTTGGTATTTGTTAAAACTGCTTACAACTGTTGTCCTTAAAAGGTTTTTTATTGCTATGTGTTTGAGGTATTTGCGCCGTTAGTTAATCGTATGGTCGACTGATTATGATATCTCTCGAGAGCAACCACATTTTCTAACTAAGCTTACTTGAAGCATCTACTGTGTGTGGTTCGTAGCTGCAGAATGTTTTTTGTATCCTTGTTCTGTCAAAGAAGAAATCAAGCAGAAGAACTTTCTGGATTAGGTAAAACTTGTTAAGAATGAAGATGCCACACCTTCAAGCCTTGTTGTCGGAAGTAGTGGAAGTTCGGGTAATCTGTTGGTTTAGAATGGGCTTATTGGGTAACTAACCGTCCTCGTACAAACTAAATCGAAATTTCATTGATAGATCGATCCACCTTAAACACGAGGAGAGGTATGACAAGGCTGTATAATCTTCACAACATAGGTATTTATTAGCAGATAATTCCACCTCACAGTGTCTACGTGTGCAACTAGCTTATTTAGTGTGCTCAAGTGGTTCCGACACACCTCCTCCTGATGTTAGCCAAGAGAAGCAACCCGTGGTTCCCCATGGTGACTGAGTTTAGCGTATAAGCTCTCTGAGTTCACAGTTGCAAATAAAACAAGTGGTGCAATAACTTCACATCGAAAGGTACATATATCAATCAGTGTGTGCGTAGCTGTACTCGAGGACGCGCATATGAGACCTATCTATGGCCGTAATATTAGACATCATTCCGAAAATACAATCCATTTCAAGCCTTTCGTGACAGCGCACTCAACGTGATGAAAAACTGGGGCAAAATTCGTCTCCAGGGCTAATGCGGATAATCCTTCACCGCTTGATCAGCGTCGATGCACCACCAGACAGCGAACTATCTAGCCATTTCCAAAAGTCGCTCCATGAATTTAAAGTTGTCCTGGATTCATCATTTGAGCAGCGACAAAATTGTCATTCGTTTGAAGAGCTTAACCAGTTACCTGATGGTCCGATTTTATTTCAGTATTCGCAGCTGGTCGAAGGTGATGTTGGAGTGCTCCTCAATGGATCTTTGGTGACACCTTACGACAAAAATCGGTAAGTTCATTTTTGTAAGTACTTTTTCGGGACTGCAATGAAACCATGGTGACGGTTTGATTTTATTGTGAAAACCTCATTTACTGGTCCACTTCTGGTATCTTTTGTAAGCTAACCCAACCTCCATATTTTCTTGTCGCTTCCGTTTGCACTGATCAACTTTTGTTCTGAAGCTATCGTTCAGCCATCGCTCGTCGCTATCAAATGAGGGACGCCTTGAAATCTGTCTTTGCTAGTTACCTCTTAGCCGTGCGTTTTCCTTGTCATACAAGCAATCCAGGTTCTGACTTCGATATTGAATGATTCATTAATTAAACGATTGTAGTTGCCTTTTAATGCGATAGGATTCTGAATACGAGGTTTTTCAGTATGTGGTTCAACAGTGTTTAACAGAAAAAAATATATTTAGGCATCCAAATCTTTTTCGAGTTCAAGGAATATTACTTGTGCCTAATGTAAATAACGTAACTATTCGCGGTGATGTTCGAATCCCACCATGAACGGAACGTAAAATCCCACGCACCTGATTTCTGCCCGTAATTGTACCACTATGTTGATCCTAGCACATTCGCTTCTTCGGAATTACCTCATCTGTACTACCCTCGAGTGAAAAAACTCACCGCCTACCTCGCCTACAACTTGGACGAAGAGGATGTCCGGTAAGTCATGACAAAGTTTCAACAGTCCGTTTACAAGTAATGAACTATCTCTTACACGTTATATGTACGGGGTCATATGTTTACAGGATGTGGTGTGTTTACAAGGACTGTGGTTCAGTATATGATCGTGAGGATGGAATCAGAAAAAATAATCTAGTTTTGAGTGAAGAGAAACCAATACTTTTGTTTTGTCGGTGAGCTTGTCCCTCGTGACGCAAACGCGGTATACGAAAACAATTCTGTATTAGATGCCCATCTTTCACTTTGTTTTTCATTACAACCAGTTTCGGGCAGCAATTGTTTGGTGAAAGCTGTTGCGTTTGATAACACCTGAAAATAATCGCTCATCTATGTTCCTACTTCACTGTAAGTGATTTGATTGATACAACCAAGAAAATCAAGTCGCACTTATTTCTACCGACCAACATGTACAATAGTCTTTCCGCCTAACGACCGTTCTTGTGAGTTATCTGTCACTTCTCATGTCCACCATTCCTTATATCATTACGTTCTGGGAACAGCTTTCCGAGCAATTATCATCTAGCGTTGTTCGACAGAATAGAGCAAAAGACGAATTAAAAAAGCTTTCAGCGCTGGCACCCTTCCGGTGCCTAGCTGTCATGCCACCCGAAGGAAGCACGAGGGCTGGGATACTGCCAGGTTGCCCAAGCCTAGACAGGGAAGTCGAGTGGCGGAGGTCGGATTCGAACTACGAACCTTCCGGTCAGTATATTCGCGCTCTAACCACTTGGGCCATCTCGCTTGGACATCTATCGAGGTCATCCTCGGGGTTACAGGTTTTATAAGTAGTTGTTTAATTTGCATTTGAGAAAGTTGTCAGTTTCTCAGGTAGAATGCACCAGAGGCTAACGGCACTGCGTCACAACCTACGTGTTACCAACAGATTGCAATTGCTCGTCTTACAGAGCATAGATTCAGGTCTTCTGTGTCGATCACCGTTAAGTAATGGCGAGTTCATAAACTATTTGACTTTTGATCAGCCGTAAGTCACATAAGGAAAAGCTTTTGGTTCTCGGTAGTTTTAAAGAAAATGGGTTCAACACTTTAACCTATCCTCATGATCAAATTTGATGAGCGCAATAGCCAAAAACAGTAGCCACTCTGATTCACGTCGACCTGTGTAAAATTATGGGGCCATTATCTAATACTCCAATCTGTTTTAAACGCGCCTAGAGTTACTCTAGTGACTAGTCATCGGATTAACCTAAGCGTCTAACACGCAAGTTCGATGCATGTGGGTCGAGGTTTTATGCCGATTTGAGACCAAAAGTGAGGTCGTTTATAGCTTAACATATCGACAGTAGAGTCCTTTTTGGATAAAAATTCACCAGGTTTGCTCGCACAATCAACAAACAAATAAGCGCATTTATCGGCTGTTGCCAAACTCTCCAGTATTCAGCCGGCTGATTTAAACTTTCCTGTAAAATATCCGAGTCGGCTTTACTGAAATCTCCCGTCAATTTTTTTACGTTATTCACATTGGGTTGATAGAATAATGTTATTCTCCCTTGCCAGTGCAATTCTTGCTGACTGACGTGCATGTTGTTATTTCTATGATTGCCTTATAGTCGAAGGGTTACATGTGTCCTCATGGTTTTACAAGCCACCTAAGCCAAGCTAAACGGCTGACAGTTTTCTGGTACATTTTGTTCTTACCGAGGTTGGGTTAAAACCTCACTTTTACATCCTCGTCGAAGTTCGGTGAGGTCAGAGCGGCAATCATGGTCTGATCTTTGAGTGAGGTCACCACTCGGTCATTGCTGAGATTGTCTACCGTCTTCCTGAAGGACGGCTAGTTGACATGAAATAATGCAGTTGTCAGCTTAATAGTTGTCTTTCTAGGCATTTGAAGATCATCTACGTTGGGCACATAAGTCTACGGTGTTTCGGTACCCCAGCAAATAACTTTTGGAGGCAGCCTTCTTACATCCATGCCACACTGTTCTAAAAGCTGTCCATATCACGGGTACTCCTAAGGTAAGTAAATGGTGATTACGTGAAAGGCACAAGCTCGCAGTCTGGTCCGGCTGTTCTAGTCTGCTCAGAAATAATGCATTTCTCCTGAAGTCTCACCTAGTTTATCGTGTTTGTTTGAATTCTAGCTTTGTGATGCACGAACAGTAGGAATCCGCGAAGCGTTCCGCAAAATACTTAGCTAGCCGGGAATCGTTCGTGATTACAGAGCCAACGGCCTAGCTGCTTTGGTGAATGTCCTTTTATTTTCATTCACCATTTAGTCTATGTTTATCTTCCTGAGTATAGTTTTCCCTTCCCTCCTTGTAGTGGCATCTGGCAAAAAACTGACATCACTCATTTTGGAGCAGCATGTAGTCGTTTTGAACATATGGTTTTCCGTTATTTTGGGCGGAGTTCAAGAACTTGCCCCTCAGCCACAATGTCCAAGCTGTCTGTTGACATCAACGAGGTGTGTACAACAATTTTCAGTAAAGTGTAGCGGCTCTGCACAAATACCCGAATTTTGTTACCAATTTCATTCACTTATCACCTATGGCATTATGTTGGTCTATGCCCTAGCGGAGGTGTGCAGTGCCATCCCTCATTGCCAAGCGGTCGATGAAAGCTGGAGGTGTGACACATGACATATTGCGCTTCCTGGCATCTATCCTGTTGATCAACTTACCGTGATCATTTTGTACCAAGGGCTCCCCCTGCCGATAGCTGTGGCACAACCAGCACCCTGGTTAACTCATCACTAGCTCGACGACATTGTTCGGGAATCCGGCGTGAACAACCCAATGTGAAAGGAACGCTTTTTAACACGGTGCAGACAACTGTGAGTAGATCAGTGCAAGCCATCCGTGAAAAGCACCCGAGTGAACTTAAAATATGACCTTAGCAGGCATACGCGTTGGTCGAGATGGGGCAAATGACCGCCACTTTATAAGCAGACCTGCTATTATTGTTCAAGGTTTGCTTCCATCCTATCCTGACTTGCCAACAGAAGGTGCTTAACCATTCACTCGGTAAACGAATCTGACGCGGTCGCACCTGTGGAAGATGTGCAGTGTAATAGAGAGGCTTCCAATTGATATGCTAATGCAGCAATGCTCAGCCTCCCCTGTCTGAAATTCATCTGGTTTTCCAAATGGCATTTTGGCGCTGCATGTAGCCAGCGTCCACTCTGAACATCCTCACCACTCAGATTCTGCTTTGGCAGTCGTGAAATCGGTGCTTCAAGGTGAAGTAGTCCGTTTCAGTCAGCCAAAAACGCAATACCGATGGCATTCACTTCTACGTTCTTTCTGTTAACTGAGGGCAGTCTTCATGTCCTTTGAGACTCTTGAACTTAAATCAGGTCACATTCAAGCCCACAAACTCCCAAGCTTCCTGCTGTTGGAGTCCACTGGCAAACAGATACCACATTCATCGGTCTTGGTCTATCTCCGGGTTGTCTGGAATTGGTCATTAAGTCCGCCTAATAGTTGAAGAATTATCCGTGATCTCTACCAGTCTAAATTTTTTTACCACCATTGCGGCGTTTATAAGCCTCGCGAACGTCTCCAATCTCCCTCCTTCTGGAATGTTCGCAAAAGTAAGATTTCTTTTAACTCGCCACTAGTTGGTATGGCAGTTTGGCCCCCAATGATCGCGATGTCAAAAACCCGTCAATTACAATGTCTTCTCAGGTGGTTATGTTTGCAACCCAACCCCCCAGGCTAAGTCAACACATACAACAAAACGGCACACCCAAGGTTACCATATTCCTCAGCCAGACATGAAACAGGTGTTTTGGAAATGGTGGACCGTATAAAAGTACTTATTTATAACTTCAAACCTCTAAGCGTAAAACCTTCATCTACTAAAAGATTCCGCCGAAATTTATCGACTCGTTCGCACTGGCCACGACTAACCACACATTGAAACAGCCTCACTGAAGAGGGGCGCTTCAATTTTAAGGATATGATACATTGCAGGTCACAGTATAACAAAATGTGGAACCGTATCGAAGCTGTAGACTGAAACTATGAAGTTGAAAACAGTGACTGACTATGTGTTTAAACACTAAACCACCGATGTTGCTCGCACAACGGAGGTCAGCATATATTTTTTCAATTACAAATGATTGGAAAATATGTGCGCACAGAGGAAACAGTCATGTTTTCATCTCAATAAGTTATTTATCATTAAAGTGATATTGTTATATCTCCTGATTCGTCAATCTGTGGTATCTGCTGCTGACCCGCTCCAGTGCCTAGTGTCGGAGAGGAAAGACTCACAGAAGGGAGCACAACAGCTGTATTCCGAACAAGCGAGTGAGTAAGAGAGCAAAAGGTACAACGGTCCCACGCTATTTAAAGGGGACTTTCTGACATTGATCCAGGCTGTCTGATAGGCGTTATTGAACACCCATCAAAATCGATCGTGCCTCTGTGAAAAGCCTGAACGCTGATCACATTCGTTCGTGCTTCTGTGCCGTGCTGAATTGATTGAATGATTGACTGGCCTGCATGCTTGCCGGCTTTCCAGTTGAGTTTTTGGTGGAGTAGTAGGTTCCGGGCGTTCCGAAGTTACTTTCAGGAATCTGACCTTCCTGATAGATATCACTGTAGATCTCACCGTTGTTACAAGTAAAATCAAGTATTTAATCTATGACAGCTTCCGATCATTCATCCTATTTCATGGCAAACCTGTTCAAGCTGTCTGAGTTGCGAAAAATTTATAACAATGGTCTTGATTTAGTATCTCACTGAAAAATGAACTGTTTTTGTCAAGTTTCTACGGTGCTGACTTTGCTTCCTTCTAGTCCAAATGCTGGTTGTAACTCGGAAAGCATGCTAACCCTCAAAGCCGATGTCCTTCGTAAGAACATCACCTATGTTTGCACCGAACAGCCTGCGTAAGTCTACATTTTATGAAGCAGGAACTATTGCGTTTCCTACTAGTGCACTTTGCGAGCTCTCATATTGAAACAAACTTCAACAAATTTTACCACAAAGAGAAAACAGTATTTAACGTTCTCTCCAGAAAAAATTGCTAACGCGCGAGCTCTTCCTAATACAGAGATGGACTTTCATCTAAAATGGGAACCGAACAAATCGCTCGTGATAAAACTTCATGAAATACAACACTTACTATACCCTCCAGTTACCTCTTCATTTTCTCGAAATCTCGTCACTAGGGTTAAACCCGTTTCATGCATTGACCGGATATCATTGAGATAGCCTTGTTGACACTATCCAATGATATGATATACATATACATATAATTAATTAAGCTCCTTTCTTCATGGAAGTATGGTTAAAAAGGGGTTGATAAACCTCTGTTAAACAGTTGAAAACACTGTGCGCTATTTCCTCTTTCAAACGCATATTTTGTTCTCTGGATATTGAGTCTATACTGAGAAATTTGCCGATTTCAAAACATAAATGAAAAATTTGTGATCTTCCGACGTGCCGGTTTAACCCTGTTCAGAGAGGTCCCACCTCCGCGGCGCATAACGCAAAACCGTGTTATGTGGTGGTATCAGTTAGAACAAGGGGGCAGCCTGGGGCAGCTTACTCACAAGCCAGCTTAGACCTTTTAAGGATGCTTCGCTGATGACGCCGAAGAAACCCCAATCGGACTTAAACTTTGTCATGTGGCCCGGTCACACAGTCACATTCAACATGGAATGGAGTCCGGAAGTGTATATGGAATCAAGGACAAGTCCCCGTCACCAAAGCGTTCGCCTAAAATAGTTGACGAGTAAGGAACCCTGCAATCAAAGTGACCACTCTCGAACACCAAATACAGATTATAATCTGTATGGTCTTGAATTACCCTTGGAACAGTTTCGTGAACATTTCCAACAACACCAAACGCTCTGTCTCACAAATAATAATTTAGTCCATGCTGAGTATTCTGGACACGATAAAAATCTCCAGATCTGGTGTCTACCAGATTGGTCCATAAGTGACACTGGCGCGAGCCAAAAGTTCGATTTTTATCCCATAATATACAGCTAATTATCAGTGTCACTTATTGAATACAACATTGGACAGTTGGGTCACTGGGCCCATGTACAAGCCAAAATCACTTCAAATTACTATGTGCAAAAATCTGTCTTGCTTAGTCGACTTCGCATCCGAAATGCGTCATTATTTAGGTTTTCTACCACTGTTCTCTTCCACAGCTTCGTGTTCCATTACCTGTGTGCCGCAAACCCCTCGAAAAAACGGTGCTTGGGAGAGCCGGAGGCGCGCAAATGAATCAGCAAATTCACAGTTAAACTGTTCTTTTCTCTTACCGGCTTTCAGAACGGCAGGTGATCATGTTTTGTTTGTCAGTGTTTCGTCCTACCTAATCCAGAGCAAAACTCGATTTACTCTTCCAGCATCCCCTGAAACAAACTTGTCATTTTGGCCAGTTTACTGCACGACGGAGTAAACTCAGTATTGTAGTGGTTATTTCATCCAAAGAACCTGTTTTTAAAGTTTCTGTCAAATGCCAAGGATACTCGAGATTTCATCGTCCTTCTCGCACGGTGCCATCACAAATGTACCCCGTACTTCGGAAGCGAGCTTGTCTGACCGTGAATGAGTAGTTTAAATGGGGGTCGTGCTGATTTTTTGGACGAGGGTAAATTGTTAACCAGAGAACACTACTCGGTCGAACGTTTGACTTAATTCGGAATGATTGCTAACTCATGACCAGCTACACAGTACTCTAGAATTATGCCAGAACCACGAACCTTGAAAAAAATTGAAGTAGACTCAAAAATGGACAACAAACGGGAAGCGAAATTTCACCTTAGCTGACCGATTTTGTGACGATACTAATATTAGGGATATTAATAAGGTGGTTCCTGTCGCACGAAGGGGCGGAATTGAGAAATTTAAAAAACCTGAGTATCTGAATGACAACGTGAGAAGATTTTGAAATTTTGAACGAAATTTTATCCTGCAATTGAGGACTATCTGTGTTGAGAATCCGAGGATCACTGTCTACCTGTCTCCGCATTAGCAGTAATCATCGGCATTATGTATCTCACGAAGCCACACCCTCTCGGCTAATAGTTGGACACTTAAACATTCGGCTTCAAGTTCCTGACCAGCAGTGTGCTTAACTTGGACTTGGCAAGAAATCCGCATCATTTAGCCACGCCTTGACTGGACGAATGGAGGAATGCTGGAATCACTAATCGGGAGATTGAGTGTTCGAAACTCGCTGACTTTTCGTGAGGTGCGCAGTGATGGTGACTCCCAGCAACCGCTTTAAAGTGTCTATGACTTTTCAGCATAGACTAACTTCACTTACACGACGAAATCCTCGCTGAACTTCAAATTGCGACGCAATACCAGCAGTCCATAAGTAGCTCAGAGGGACAATAAAATGTCCAATGAGTGAGCCTTCTATCCGAAAATTCGTACCTCGAGGAACCAGTCAACATGTGTGACCACGTGATGTGGATTCCGTGATTGAAAGATGGGTAGTGCTACACTGTCTAAATGGGAGCTACTCACACTCCTGATCAGCCGGTCGTGACTGATTAGTGTAATCATCAAAACCGCTTGCAGGACAATGCGGTTTCGAAATTCTGTTGAATTTCTTTATATGGGCTCTGCCGATGATGGCTAATGAGGAAAAAGCGGTCGTACAGTTCTCCTCAACTTTTCAATATTGATTCGCTTCTGTTACGGGGACGTTTAGTTTAAAGCATGGAGCGAAGGGTACTGAATTTCGCTATCTTATGACAAAGCTTGTGGTTAGAATTGGAGAGGACAATGAACAATATGGCTCAAAGATAGGCTTGGATGGACCTGACCGTGAAAACATTTATGGCTTGTGACCTGTGCACATGCATAAATGTACATACCTCCAAGTTGTAACCTATTCCGATCAAATTACACATGTTATCTCCATGAACACTGGGTAGAAATCAAGGAATTGATCAAAGTGTTTGCCCTGACAGGGCAACAGTGTATTGGCTACAAGATTTTGGGAGCTAACTCAACATTAGTAATTCCCGGGGATAAACATACAGAACAGGATGTATAGGGAATGGGAGATGTGAAAGTGAAGATAGAAGACACTCGAAAATTTGTGAAACCGTATACATCAAGAGAGAATGAGTTTTCTGTCAGACACCGAAAAGACCATGTCCGTTTACAATAATGAATGGCAGTCTAGGACTACATGGAGAACACTCTTAGGTTGAAGCCCGTGTGAAAGTGATAAATTTTATTCCATATGGACATATATGCACGTGTCGTTAGCCGTGAATAACAGACTATGCAGGTGCTATTGTTACCATACTCTGGTAGTTATTTTATTACAGGGAACTTTACTTGACCATAGATGAGTGAAACTGACAGAAAGTGGGTAGAGGACTAGTTAAGTTTATGTTTACAACGCTCAGAGGGACAGGACGTATTTTCATTTTGTCTAACAACGGTTGAAGCCATGTCGAATACTTTTGAGTGAAAGAAGTGCCACCCTTCTAGTGATTAAAGCAGGATATCACTGGCAAGGTTATCTTAAATTTCACTCACTACCTTTATCAGTCCACTATCAACAATAGGGACAAAAACTCCATGTTAAGCTACACAAATTATGCCGGCTGCAGGCTAGAATAACTTTTTAGCCACGGTTAATCAGTAGAGAATCTCGTTAACTGGTTGCAACTAACTACATTCAGGTGACGCACACAATAGTTAGTTGGTCAAGACCACGTGGCTTGCTGGGATTTAAAAAGACTCACCCAGTGGGTGAAGAGGTATCAGACACAATATTTTCAGACCAACAGTTTCGTGCTAATAACTCCAAACATGTCGGCCAAATATTTTTAGGAACTGGCGAATTCAATTTAAGATGGGATTTTGCCCTAACCAGTTAATCGCGCAACGAGCGGACTACTGAAGCTTAGTTGCAAGGACTTTAGTTGAAAAGCTACCGGTCAAACACCCGCTTTTCCTACTTTCTTATGGGAGAGTATTCACCTGCTCCCAGCGGCTACCGCCACCTTTCTTTGTCCGTCTCAGTCAAACAACCCTTGAAAAGGCTGAAAAACATTCCGGGACAACCACGAATTGAAGTTCAGACCCACTCTTCTAGTGGTGGCTCACTGGTTGTTTATTATTGACTAATGTGTTGAGGCCAACCTGGTATATCTCAATAGCTCAAAGGAATTCAGTAGGGTATGACGTGACTGTCAGTACATCAATGTATGGAATACATCCTGGTTTAGTCGTTAAACTTGAAATTTCATGGCAAACTGTTCGATTTAGGCTGTCAAATGTATAATAGTAATGAAGATTCCCCCAGAGGTCACGTCATTCATTTCGCACAGTTGTTTGACAAATCGGAGGCTCCTTTTGGGCGAAATCTTTATTTTTCTACTCACTTGATGCAAAACTTCGCGTTTTTAAAACTTACTGTTAAAAAAAGTAGAGTCCCTGTGCAAGCCATTATCACAGCGAATACGTTCTCAAAGTGGTCCACTATGATAGATGAAGATCACATAATTTTAAGAAGCCCTTTACTAAAGAATTTCAAAAACTGAGTGCAAAGTATGTTTTGGCTACAGAAATAGATAATTTACTCCTCTACAGCGAGGATAAGTTTCGTGGAGGTCATTTACCAAGCGGAGGGCCGAAACCAAGTATCCGGTCAAATTTTCTACCTATATCAAAATTTTTGTTAATAAATCCTCATGCAAATATCAAATCGATCTGTTGGGTGACAGCGTTTTCTTGAAAAATGTTTAGTTTCCATTCCTCACATTCACTCCACCTCACCGAAGAGATTCTCGTGCTGTGATATATTGTCTGTCAACCACTAACGTGCTCTGCAAGCGTCTCCAAATGGTATATCTTTTCCGCCAGGGCCTTGGTTACTCACACTACCCCATGATGAAAGCTCTGGCTTGCATACCCGAAGTTGTTAACATGTCATTCGCAATGATATGATCAGATGCTCGTTACAAATGTTTTTGACAACACGGGGACACTCCATGCCTTCGAACACAGCTTCATTACAGTGGTGAAAATTTGAGAGAGGCGTGCTGGTTTACAGTTGCTCCCTCAAAATTCCCAGAGCTTCGATTCATTCTCACTTTAAAACCATTTCATCACCCGTGCAAAACAATGGACGGTATGTCGCACGCCGACAGAATGTTATTACTCAACGCGAGTTCTCTTACTGCAGCTTAACCTGTGTGTTTGATGCAGAAAAGTTGTCCATTCATAACAGTGTAGTGGAATCCCACACATCAAAGTCCTCGAACGATTCGCTGAAAGTAAGAAAAACAGTTAAGGAAAGCGAAACAGTTGAACATAACTACCGCAGGATTCCTGGAACTTGTTGTTGCGTGGCGCAATATTTCATGTCTATGGATATTCATCCGAAGAGAATCGTTCCTCCTTATATTCTCGCAAGCTAAAACAGAAGAACCAAAAACTACTCGAAAAACTGAGTAGTTAATTTCGGCACGTTCAGAGCTCAATTACAATGCTAATTTCACGATTACTTCGTATCACTTCTTGGCATCGTTGCGAATTCCTCCAATCTGAGATTCACAAACACTGAACCGCACTCCTGCAATTCTTATGTACAGGATAAGAGTGAAGGAAAAACGACGGGTATTCATCCTAAACATGCACCGAAAACATTATTGGATTTTTCAACGAGAATGGGTGAGGGAAAAACTTACGCAAATTTAACACAATAACTTTGACCTTATTTCGGTTACCTTTTTTTACATAGTTTTAATTTGTTGGTCAGCTCCCGTTCAGATGTGTTCGTCAAATACCATGGCGTTCAAGAACACCAAACGCCTTTTAGCATATCACAAAGCCGGAAAAACTACCCTCTAAGTGTAACTTGATCATCTGGAAAACGGTAACAATACGTCTGATTCCATAGATATTAGGCTTAACAATCGCAATAAATATTGACATTCAAACGAGTGTTATACAATATATCGAGGCACAGTCCGTCGTATTCAGCTTCCGGCTTGATATCGAATATATGGTCGAACATGTGATCGAACACGTGGTCGATAGAGACTGAACATTATAAGCAGCACACATTTGTATAAAAATCCAGGCACATAATGCTTAGTTTACCGATCTGGCCATAATTGAACATTTGCACCGAACCAATTCACGGTAGATGTCTAATTCGAGGACTTAACTAATCAACATCACCCCAAGCCACTGAGAGTGTATCAAGCGTTTTCGCAATCGGTAAAAAGGAACCAGCAGCTAGAAGATACCAAGCACCGGACGTCAATGAAATTCGATGGCATACGTTCCCCGACCAGAGAAAGACTTGAAGACCTTGATTTGTAAGATCGCTTCAAAAGGTGTTGTTGCATAATACATAATAAATTTTTATTCATTGGTTGAATGCGCAAGCGATAAAATGCGCACTCGAATCTTACGGTCATGTCCACTTTAACTTAAGCCTCATTTGGTCACCCTCATTTGATGGATTAATCCAAGATGTAGCTGAATATACCCGTGGTATTCATGAGGATGAAGAAGGTAGCGAACAAAGCCTGTTTTCTGTGAGTATTTCTCTTGGCTAATACATAACAAATTTATACGGTATCAGAAATCACGTGGGAAGGGTTAACATCGGGGCAACATACACCTTAGAGAAATAGTAGTCATAGGAAGAGGGGTTGGATGAGAGATAGGTCAATGAGTCACGGAATCAGGTAAGTGACGTTAATGTCAGACAGACTTGTGGGACCGGATGTTTCGTAGGCCAGTCCATGTTCAGAGGTCGCACAAGTTTCTTTGGGATGCATAGTTGCGGATTGAACATGTTGAATAAAAGGGAAAATCATCTGTGTGCCAAGTTACCGCGAAAATTAGACGTCAGCATGACTGATATATTACTAAAATACGTGAGACCATGCGATACCGACAGCCTTAACTGATGTCTACCCATTCATTAGAAAAGGTAATTCGTAGGGATTCGTTTCAATGCCACCGTTTCTCCAAATGTGAGAACGCTTTGGAAATCACACCAATTCGACTACATCGACTGCCCAGCGTTGCCATCCCCACGCAGATACAATGCTGTCTTTTTGGATGACAGCGCTTCCCTGCAAAATATTCAGTTCCCACCCTTCATTTCATCCACATCAGCTAAGTGATTCGCGTGCTATGATACGTTGTGTTTCAAACCCTGATTCAAACTACATGTGACTCCAATTATTTTCTCATTTTTCACCTGTATCCCTTCTGTCTTTGGCGGAGTAGTAGTCAAGGTGACTTTAAGTAACAAAAGCTTTGTACTTTTTTCACAATAGCTTTTTGACCTACCTATGTATTGTATCCATGCTCAGCGATGCTCACTAATCACATCAAAGTTTGCCGACACCCATTCAATCTCCATCCGGTCATTGATATCGACCTTTACTACTTTCCTGTATGAAGAGCAACCACTGAAAATCATATATGTTGGAAGTGCTTTGCAACACATTTTTTTCCTGGAAGATTATCACTACAAAACTCCGAATCTCGCACCACATACCCAGAGACAACATACCAGATGCGAAATGGAATGGATTCTCCTAAAAAATTACCGAAGTTAAACTTCTCCAAATTTGTCAAACTAATTATTCCAGGAGGTGAATAGATTGGTTGCAAAATTTTATTCTAAGTTTTCATGGTGTACTGATGAGCCTTAATAAGAAAAAAAGGTCAACCACAATGGCCTAGCGACCAGAATCATTAGGTTCTTGAAGAAACAGGACTGTTCAAATGGGTGTGACTTCAACACCGATAGTCTGGGTTGCTGATAATTTGTATAGACAATAGGAGCTACCTAAGCTTGAAAGATTGATAAATCTTGGTGAATTCCCACGGTGTGACTCATCTATCCCTAGTGATCTACTGGAAATCCTGCTCAGCATAATATGTAAATTATTTGCCCTACGGTGGATAACCACTCTTTATATATTACTTTTGGATGTTCATTAAAGTGTCCAGTTGCCTGATCAACTAATGCCGCTCCAAGGCCTGAATTTCTGCTATTTTTGAATCCATCTGCTCTCATCTCTGTTCTGCACACGGTGGTTTAGGTTCACTTCCAGTTTTGACATATTTACACTGCGCCTCAGCATTTTTGATTCGCAGAACTGTTCTGCATAGTTTGGAGAAGGGCTAAATGACTCCCCAAATAGTTTACCGACCTACAACTTTAAGCGTGTGCTATAAATACAACCGTCGCAAACAGTCTGGACCTGACCATTGTGCACATGCTGCACACCTCAGCGGCCCGGTGAGCTCCACTGGATTAGGAACATGTAACATTCACAGTCTTTTTCTCCAGGTTGGTCGATTGATGGAGATCTGCCGAATGCTGTCATCTTGTCCCTTAGTAATAATAATAATCGTTCAGCTGTAGCACCCTTTCGGTGCCTAGCTGCCATGCCACCCGAAGGAGGCACGAGGGCTGGGATACTCCCAGGTCGCCCAAGTCTAGACAGGGGAAGTCGAATGGCAGAGATCGGGTTCGAACCACGGATATTCCGGTCAGTGAATTCGCGCTCGAACAACTTGAGCCACCTCGACCCCTTGTCCCTCAGACAGAGGTTAGAATAGATATGACGGCATTGTCGGGATTAGTCAGACCGCTATGATTGTATTGTAAAAATCACCTCTGATTTTTAGCTGGCTGGTATCCGCCGATTCGGCTTTTTCGTTGTATATCACAGAATGAAGATAAAACACCCAAGTGCCAAAGTTTTACATCCTTCATCAGGCCTGACTCGCCACCAAACAACCACTACTCCGTAAGTCCCAGCTACAAGTAGGTTAGACAGACACTGATGGGTGTGACCAATTGCACACAACCGCTACCAACCTTCGCCCCGTGTTCAATAATCTTATCCCGTTCACACTTTTAATGCCATCAAAATCTCTAAGCGAACTGTTGTTACGCACGCCTCTGTTACATTATCGATAGATAATTGCTGAATTTATGAAACTACTGTAAAAGCCGAGTAGTTGAGCATACGTTTTTACAGACAATTGCAATTTTCAGGTAACTACTCGGTTGCTGTGGTTTGCTGTGCGCCTTTTGTTTAGCTCTCAGTTTACACGTTAAGTCTTTTATGCCCCACTGAAAACATTTGAAGAGCCATCTATGTCCTTCTGTTAGTTCACAAAAAACCTCACACTGCTCCTTTATGACAGTTCCGGCTTATGCACTAAAGAGCTGTTGATCTGTTTTGGTGAGTGGAACTTTTCATTAGTAATCAACTGGCTTTTTGTTCATCATGAAGACTCCAGATATAGTTTAGTTAAGCTCCAAAAAGTAATGAATATGGTGAGCACCTTTTGCATTTTGTGCTAATCATCTGGTGTATCGAGTGGCCACCGGTGACGAGAATCAGTAATCAACTGCCGATCATTCGGTGGTACATCTATTGATTTAGGCCATGATCCCGTCTAATGCGGGTTTGGTGTAAATTCCCCGGGTATGCCCGAGGATAAAGCTCCTCTTATGTCATGCAGTCAGAAAGCTCTTGGTATCACGAAGTAAGCAGACCGGCGGATACCTACAGGGTGGTACCTTGGAAGCATCATCTTCAGAAGGAGGTAAGTACAGCGAGTCAAACAACACGTGATACATGTGAAAGTTCGGCTGAAAGTCCGGCATGCGTTGTCCATGAAGGTGGATCTCAGATCGGTCGATGTCAACTCTTGCTAAAAGTAGCGTACTTCAGCAAATCTGTTGGGCTGTTGCATTAGCTACATTGGGTAAAACTGCGTCCGTATTGGGGAAGCAAGAGTGGAACAGTCAGACTAACAGCAGTGAGTCCCTAATACCCCTTGTAGTCATGAGAACGAAGAAGGTAGCGAACAAAGCTTGCTTTCTGTGATTGTTCATCTTGGCTAGTACATCACAAATTTATATGGTAGCAGAAATCACGTGGAAAAGGTTAAGATCGGGGTTACATACACTTTAGAGAAATAGAAGTCAAAGGAAGGGGGATTGGGTGAGGGGTAGGTCAACCCTTCCTTTGACTTCTATTTCTCTAAAGTGTATGTAACCCCGATCTTAACCTTTTCCACGTGATTTCTGCTACCATATAAATTTGTGATGTACTAGCCAAGATGAACAATCACAGAAAACAAGCTTTGTTCGCTACCTTCTTCGTTCTCATGACTACAAGGGGTATATTCAGCCGCTTGAGACAGTCCCTACACACTAAGTACTCGTATTAAAAGGCGGTCTGGAGGAAAACTTACTTCTGTCCTATATGGTGTGTGTGTGTGTGAAAGCAGTGAGGCTCTTTTCCCAGGGGACCACTTTTGGCATATTCATGGAGGTAGCTTTGGTACCATTCTCCTAGGAAGAATGGATTAGAAAATATGCAAAATCTGGTCATCTGATGGCCGACCGTGACGGCCTACGAATTAACCAGCTGAGTTAAAAGAATGTTAGAACCTATAGAACCTCTGCGGTGTCCTTGAACGCATTCGCCATCAGTATTGTTGCTAGGAATGGTGACTTCTGTGCTTTATACCCTTCCAACATTTTCTAGGTCGCAGGCTAGAAGTCACAGGCCAGAAGCAGGTCCTGCGCACAAAACCCTAACTCTCTTCTGTGTAATGTGAGACAAATTTTTAGTCAAAGGACCCAAGTGAGTTACCTCAAACAAACTCTGTTCCTCAGCCGAGGCAACTGTGGAATGATGTTTGCCACGACAGTTCCTTGCTCACCGAGATTCTTCCCCAATTCCCAGACAAGTGTCATTGGACTTTATATAGTTGACTTTTTGGCCGACATTCCTCTCCCACTTTCTGCACATTAGCAAAAGAAAAACTAACAATATTAAATCCCCGAGATTACATGGGACCCTTCATCGCCCGTATTCTTCGACGAACTGGAATGAAGAGTGTTCACCAAGATGTCATGGTCCCTTAAGGTTGATGTGGGCCATATATAACCGTATGAAACACAAACATGTTCTTGTATCTTGAAACTTCCAGGGCGAATTCGTCTTTTCGCATCAAAGTTTCCGTGTAATTGGTGATCCAGAATCAATGACCGGTGGAATAACAAATGTGTGACAAATAATTGGGAAGGGTACGGTGGGATTTTTAAACAGCACCAACACTCACATGAGACTGCGTCATACGTGCATGGTGGATTTGTGTGATTCACATGATACACATATGAGACCACTGAAGCTTTCATTAGCCGTTAAAGACCTCAGTTCTGGATGATTATTTCTCTTCCTTGGTCTACGTCCGGTTTCCATTATGGACTCACGGATATCCAGACAGGATTATTAGCACAGATGAAATATCTGGAGAAATATACAGATGTAAAAGGTGGTTCCCTTATCGAATATAACAAATTGTAACCACAGTTGGATACTAATGCGTGGTAAGTTCACTTGAAGTGTGGATGACTGTTCCGTGTCTCATTGTGATATCAGCTTGTGAAACGTTCTGTAATATCGATAAACCATCTTAGTGTGCTTGATTGCCAAGTGGGATATTATCACAATCACTTTAAATTGGCATCGCAGCCACCGAAACCATCTCTCAGCACCACTGTCCTCCAATGTTTCTTCACCTGGTTGACGTGCAAAATATTCTTCTTTCCAGGTATTAGTACCAGTACATCACTCTTGTGAAAATTTTTAGAAATTATACTCTTAAAGACTTTACAGCCACATCACTTCAACTTAGCTGGTTGTGTGAGCGACATCCTATCCAACACCTACCGTTTTCGATGCAACAAGGTTGATTCAAACTGTGAATAGCGCCTTACCCTCTGGAGGCTCATTTCCATTCCCCCAAGCTCCGGAAAATGCATTCTCTAGTTGAACAACAAATTTAATGTCAATTGAGTGCTTCTGAAGTCCCGAATTTTCACTTCCTTTTACGTTAACTGTGACCTCATCTAACATTAAATTGAAAACATAGACTTTCCTTAAGGTTTGTGCTGCCAGACGAAATTCGTTTTTGGATGAGATGGCAGCAGCGCTGAGCCCCAAAAAAAGGCGAAACCGGCCAAGGGTTGTCCACGAATTTTCAGCAAGCTTATGAGTAGTGCATTACAAATATATACAAGCGTCGGTCATTATTTTCCAAACTTGAAGCATGTTCTTTAAACCGGTAACGTTTGAGTGCTCCTGGTCTATCGTCGTCTTGTCTGTTTTAGGGGTTGTGATTATCACATATAATCAGTAAATTTCAGTCGGAAAAACTGGTAATGAGATTGGATTTGTTTCAGCTCATCAACTTCTCCATCTCTTGTATTCAGGAAACAATAGGGCTTGAATTAATTGAATTGTCGTATATCACAAACACTGTGTGGTCTGACATGAGTGTGACCAAGTCTGGAGTCATTATCTCATACTCATCTTCATACCGGTTTGGGAGACTGACTTGAAAACGACCTAAATCACCGGTTTATGATGTTCTTCATCAACTGAACGTGCTGCACCAGGAGGCCTAATGTTTCAGTTGATACGATATTTGAGCTATCGCACCATCTTGCTTAAACGTAAAACAACAATTCTACTACTGATGTGTTGCGTACTGCGTCCATACAATGATTTAGCTAGTTTCTGCTTCAAAATATATACGACGCCCTGGTAGATACACAAAAAAGACCTCTACGGTGACAGCACGTTCATGGGCTTTTGAACTATTCATTTATCCGTCTTCTTCGTTTGCAACTTCATTTCTGAAAAAATGTTTACACTTATCGACCTCGGATCAGTGACCGATTAGGAGGCGCTCACAAAGTTATCGGATCTGGCTCGTCGAAGTGATAACCCAAGAGACTATTCCCTCGGTCACCCAAGCCAAAGTGAATTTGTTTTGTCAAGACTAACTTAGACAACAGTAAGGACGATCAAGCGGAATCATCAGTACTGAGACTCTCAGCACTTACTGGATGATTCCTTTCGAACAACTCGGCCAGTCGAGTTGGTTCATACATTTGTCCGAAGCCGTCAGGTTTTCGTATGTCAGAGTATCTACAGCTGAGAACAACAACGGCTATTTTGCAGCATGCCCCAGTTAACAGACATCGCCCGTTTAATCTCACTTTTCAATCGTTTATGAGGTTTGCGTGCTACTTATCGTCAATAGTATGTCGGTTTGTTTAATCAACACGGATTTCCTTCAACAAATACAGACAAATATGCGCTCAAGACTGTAAATTCGCAAGCTGGTTTTTGGTACTCAGTTCTCCGGATTTATTCCCTTTCCGATCCACACCTACCTGACACATTTCCCTTATGGGCTCATTAATTTTCCATACTTTTGATGCTGCTTCGTAACTGGCACAGAGACCACCATGCTCAGTCACGCGAGCGAAGTTCGTCACCTTGGCAACTAGATCAGTTTTGGTTTATGTGGTGGAGTGGCTTAGTTTCACTTGATGAATGCTTTGGACCTATACATTTATGTTTGGGGTCCACAAAGAAATAAAGCCAGGTGCATCATTGTTTAGCCGGGCTACAGTTGTGTTTGCTTGCGCAAACAGCCTCTCTCCTAAGTTGAATGTCTGTATCCAATTCAGGAAGTAATCTAATCGGATGAAGTGAAACAAAGCACAAAATAAATTTGTACAAAACTAATGATGTTATCTTCTTTTCAGGCACACCTGTGGCGTCTCTTGAGTGTAGGTAAGTTAATTCGCCAGGTAGAAAGCGGAGACCTTTCAAGGATTAGATCACAAAAATTTAAAGGATACATTATTGGGTGTTGGAGGATGTACTAGATTTAATCCACTGAATATTTGTCGACAGCTACCAGAAAAACCTGCAAACTTTAAACCAACATTCTTTGGTACTTCCGGTTTTTTTCAAGGCAGGTGTTAACAGTGGAAGGTGTTAACATTTCTCTTACTATATTCAGTAGCGGAAGTGAGCATTCACGAGCAGGCAGTGAAATGGAAAGTGGAGAGACGAAACATAAAAGAGATCTCATACGAACCATGAGTATAGCCATCGCACAAACATTCACATCCGCCGCGAAATAAACAAAACCATTTTTGGAAAACACGCTCTCACGACTGCACAGAAACGTTGCCAACAACGACTACAACGAAGCATGGGTTCAGAATCTCTCCATTGAACAACGGACAACTCAAGAACAGCATGTCCTTATTGAAGGACTGAACTTTAACTTTGAGGAAACCCCGAATCTGGAGTTCTAGTCCGGTGAACTGGATAAAAATGCTCACTGAAACTTCCATCAATCTGTCGTACCGGCTATCACACAAGACAGAACCTTCAATCTTCTCTCAAACAAGGAAAAGAAGCACTGGGGAATTTGAAAAAAAGATGAATCCATTGATGGAGGAAGCATGACCGTCGTCATGGACGAACTGAGCTAGATGGACAGTGCAGAGGCTCCACTTAGTGACACTACTTTGTATTGTTGTTTGGGGGATGGAAAAGCCAAAAAACCTGCGAACGAAATCGATGGGAGTCTGAAGCGGGTAAAGGACCTCCTAAAGATTACAACCAAGGAATGTCCGGAAGTAAGAGCTAATGCATCCAACACTTCACGCCAATACGGACTTCTGGAAGTACACAAGAAAACAACCATTATGGCCAATCGTGTCAATTTAAGGCACACAAATCTGCAACCTTGCAAAAGAACTAAGGAGGGAGGTCAAATATCTTATTACTGGATCACAATACTCGGTCAAAAACGCGTGACAGTTCTCAGATAGGGGAAGCAACCATATAATGGAATGAAATAATGCTGTCACTTGATGTGAACCCACTCTTTACATCTATGAATCTCCATTACTCAAAGACGACAATCCTGACCACATAAATCGAATTCAGCGACGAATACTTTGAACAAATGAAAACAACACTGATAGGTTCCATAATTTCAGAGCTCATCGTGGAGATCACAAACCAAACCTGGACAGGTTCGTAATATCATATACCAATTCCAAACTATAGATACGTCACGTATACATCAATTACGTCGTCATCAAAAAGAACGAGCTGAACTGGACAATTTAGTTACTAGACAGTGTCTTCGATGACATCAAGTTCACGATCGAAGAGGAAAACAACTAAAACCTGTCGGTTTTAGACGCTCTTGTCACAAGCTTGCCAAATGAATAAATGTTGTCGGAAGTCCTCAGAAAGCCCACGTCTACGGATTGAATTCTGAGTTGTTGCATAAACCACCCAAACTATCAAAAACACAGCTGCTTTCAGACAACTCGAACGAAATGAACCACACTACGACACAATTGGTTCCATGAAAAAGGAGGGAGACGCTTATACAGAATCTTCCAAAGAAGCGGTTACCCAATATTTTCATCTATATCTTAACAAGTTAAAGCAAAAGCAAAACAATAGCACTGCCATACACCAGGAACACTTTGGAGATGACAGCAATGAGCACTACTCAGACGAAAGAGGAAACCTAATGCTATTGAAAAGGCACATGTTAACTGCAAAGTTTATTGCAAAAATTGTGAAAACACTACGTTGTATAAAAAAGTCAATCATTACAAGCTGAACACTTATCTCTCCCTGTGAGTGCCAGGACGGACACCAATTCGAGTGAAGCCACTTCAGTTTCCTAGAACGAGCGAGAACAAGGAACTCGAATTCGCGGAAGCGTGGTAATTCACTGAAGGAGCGATAAACAGATACATTAATACCCACCCTGTCTTTGAGCCTTTGAAAGGAAAGGAAATCCAGAAAATCAATTCCTGAGCGGAACAAGGAATCATTCGAAACAAAACAAAAGGATATCTGGTTTGAAATGGCAAATTAATTGGAGCGGCCTTTGCAGCTTTCATCAAGAATCACGGAATCAGACTACCAAATCAACAAAAATAACCAGTGTCACATTGGGAGAAAACGTGTATATCGACCCACTAGGTTCATGCTTATGAACCGCAAGCTGGGTATGGGCCAGTCAGATGAAGAAAGGAAGCTACGAAGAACGGAAAGTACATGATCAACCGATCAAACAACAAGATGGTAGATCAAAACGCAACACGGAAAACGAGTGGATCATTGGGACTCCAGTAGCAATGATTACCAATAGTAAATCAGGTTAATGTTCAACACTGCTCTCTGTGTAAGCACGGAAAGGGAGACTACCCACCCAGAAATTCACTAAAAATGTCACCTCCAATGCTAAAGAAAAGTATTCAAGTCAGTTGCCAACAGTTGTGAACAGATCAACAGCCACCTGATCAATTACCAATGAAAGAGGCACTATCTGGCTGTGTAAACTGGGTCACTTGATCGCTCTCCACGGGATCTAAGTTGAAGCATTGATCGCAAATACTGTCTACATTGCAAACATTCGCCACGAGAACATACTAACAGTTTGAACGTATTCAGAGATCACCTTTGTATATGCTTAGGTTTATATCCTTAGTTTTACCGGGTTCATGGTCACCCAGTTCGAATTTTACATCAGAGGCGGAGCACACAACTTCTATGACTGCATCCTAGGTTCACTGACCCACAATATTTGAAACTGAAAATTCTTTGAGCAGTTCAATCAAATGGTGAATGGATGTTTGATGTGACAATGCATGGACGGCGGGAAGCAGTGACTGAATGAAGTCTATGTTCTTCTTGAACCCCAGGATTACAGCACCACGTTACAAATCAGTTTACTCTTTTCCCCTATATTTCATTTGGAAAAGTGAAATTTCATTATCACCTCGACAAGGGTGTACCATTGGGTCGAATTTCCTTGCCGAATACCTCCCAAAATACATAATTCTCAACTGACGAGGTTTTACAACATTGCTACACGGGTGGTTTTTCAAAAGTATTCCGTGGCAGTGATCAGTAGAACATCGAAACATGCAATCTGATGAGAGAATATACGTAAGCAGTTTACACGTGAAGTGCAAAAAAACCAGATGATTTAATATCCCGAAAAAATGTCAATGACCAATGTGTCATTCTCATTGGTCAGAAAGACTGTTCCATCCGTTTTGCTATTTAAAGAACATATTTGCTCGTTTTAAAAGTGTTCAGTCTGGCTGTTTTGGCAATTCAAGTGTGATATGTTTCATATACGTTTCTTGGAAAATAAAGTTTGTCCAGCACCAAACACTCATTCGCAACTAAGCCGGGGACCCCAGCTAAAATCCACCATATATCCACGCTTGTGACATTTCTCAACTAAATTTGCCACACGAAGGTCACCTCTTGTTTTATTTCGAACGACATTCAACATATAAAGGTACTTTTCAATAGTGCTCATAAGGACTGCTCTCTGTGTAAGCACGGAAAGGGAGACTACCCACCCAGAAATTCACTAAAAATGTCACCTCCAATGCTAAAGAAAAGTATTCAAGTCAGTTGCCAACAGTTGTGAACAGATCAACAGCCACCTGATCAATTACCAATGAAAGAGGCACTATCTGGCTGTGTAAACTGGGTCACTTGATCGCTCTCCACGGGATCTAAGTTGAAGCATTGATCGCAAATACTGTCTACATTGCAAACATTCGCCACGAGAACATACTAACAGTTTGAACGTATTCAGAGATCACCTTTGTATATGCTTAGGTTTATATCCTTAGTTTTACCGGGTTCATGGTCACCCAGTTCGAATTTTACATCAGAGGCGGAGCACACAACTTCTATGACTGCATCCTAGGTTCACTGACCCACAATATTTGAAACTGAAAATTCTTTGAGCAGTTCAATCAAATGGTGAATGGATGTTTGATGTGACAATGCATGGACGGCGGGAAGCAGTGACTGAATGAAGTCTATGTTCTTCTTGAACCCCAGGATTACAGCACCACGTTACAAATCAGTTTACTCTTTTCCCCTATATTTCATTTGGAAAAGTGAAATTTCATTATCACCTCGACAAGGGTGTACCATTGGGTCGAATTTCCTTGCCGAATACCTCCCAAAATACATAATTCTCAACTGACGAGGTTTTACAACATTGCTACACGGGTGGTTTTTCAAAAGTATTCCGTGGCAGTGATCAGTAGAACATCGAAACATGCAATCTGATGAGAGAATATACGTAAGCAGTTTACACGTGAAGTGCAAAAAAACCAGATGATTTAATATCCCGAAAAAATGTCAATGACCAATGTGTCATTCTCATTGGTCAGAAAGACTGTTCCATCCGTTTTGCTATTTAAAGAACATATTTGCTCGTTTTAAAAGTGTTCAGTCTGGCTGTTTTGGCAATTCAAGTGTGATATGTTTCATATACGTTTCTTGGAAAATAAAGTTTGTCCAGCACCAAACACTCATTCGCAACTAAGCCGGGGACCCCAGCTAAAATCCACCATATATCCACGCTTGTGACATTTCTCAACTAAATTTGCCACACGAAGGTCACCTCTTGTTTTATTTCGAACGACATTCAACATATAAAGGTACTTTTCAATAGTGCTCATAAGGATAGTAAAACCTATGGGGAGTCTACTGGCAGTTCCAATTTTCCTGGTATTCAGCGAATAATCTCAGCTCCCGAATTTCAGTCAAGCTTCGAAAAAGTCAGGAAAACAACCCATAGCTTTTTTGTTGTCCGTAGTCTTCCAAACCAATGACTGTTCGACGGGTCCCACACGATATTCAAATGATCAAAACCCACCAGGTATATTCCGCACTTGAACACTAAACAATAAGCAGTTTGCTATAAATAGCAATTTGAACATTTAACTGGTGTTGATGAAGACTAAGCTGAATCCATACTGAATATCTAGCTTGTAATACCCTTTAACAGAGCTTCTCAAACAGGGTAAAAGAACCAAATTTGATATGCTGAATATCACCCCAATAGGAGCACAAGACGACACGTTTGCTTTCTAATGCCTAAATCGGACAAAGGTCTGCTCGACGGGACTGTCCAAAACCCTCTTTTCTGTGAAGCAAACTGTAACTATTTAACGGTTCGAAAGATTCGTTGTGATGTTTTGCATTCCGGTGGGCTACTTACCCCGAAACAATCCCCATAACTTTTCTGAAGGATTTTAGTTTCCGAAGTACTTTGATGGTTGACATGCTTCAAACAACTTAAAAGAATCTTTGTGGAACACCAGATTTTGAGTACTTTCTATTTTATCCTTGTGTTAAGGCTTAGAAAGTTCATCATCTAGCGGAAATAAAACCATGCAGAATACTTTATATGTAACTGACCGCAATTTGATTCACTTGGATGCATTTATCTGTTTTCAGAGGCACATTAAGCAATTTGATTTCATGTTTCCTTCGGTCTGGTGAAATGTCTTTATTTTCCGCACGATTTTCAAAACTTTCAAACCTCATCCATTGGTACTTTCTGTTCTCTTCAGCAAACGGTGAATTTTCTCTAAGAGCATCCAGTATCTTTGAAGTTGTGGCCATTCCATGAAAGAAATTATTAGAGTGGCAGTCTTTATTGTGTTGATTGACTGAATCCCAACACTGATGTTCAAGGACAGAATACAACACTCCAGGACATTCTAGACTGGGAATGAACTGTTGGGATGGTTCAAATTTTGCCCGATTCAAATTTATTAAAACCAAGTATTATTTTCTGAATTTGGCCTGTAGGTAACCCATACGCGAGTAATGTTACGCTAAATTTCGTAGAGATTTTCAGAAGATCGGGACGGGGCCAGAAGCTGGCGCAATCTGCGTTTGATTCCATTTTCTTTCTTCAGACTGGCCAACGTTTCATACGAAACCATATCAAATGACGCCAGCTAACCCAAACCGACATGACAAAACAAGTTTTTAGTGAGTGGACCACGCAATTGATTACCTCCGGTTGTGTGAGTCTGGGATAAAGCTTGGCCAACCAAAAATCGATCAGTATGACACTGAAATTTCGAGTTACGCTAGAAAATTTTGAACTCTACTCATTTCATAGTTATGAATTAAGCCGGTCAACAACAGTTGGGGTTTGATGGTGCCAGCTTTGTGGCGGCATTTCATAAGAGACCTCATGGCTATACGGAAGCTCCCTAAAATGAAGCTGTCTGTGCGATTAAATCGGGATTGAACCTAGTGACTAAAGTACAACTTACCTGGTGTTGATCGGCATTTGGCATTGAGTGGGTACATTGCTCAGACCACCTGTGTTGCATTTGAATTCAATGAAAAGAAGACCTTTCAAAAATTCTTTTATGGGCGACTGGTTATTTTTGATATGGAGCAGAATGGCTTACGCCTAACTAAAGGATTCTTCAACAACCTAAATAAAGCTTGTGAGAGACCACATTTTTCACTAGGTCATTTTGCATTATTATAGATGAGGTCACACCAATATTCATGCCAAATATATCCCATATTGTTATCCTTCAGAATGGCTGAAAATGCGGCTGGGTCCAAGTTGTACACTGTACGTTTCGTGTTCATTCCTTAGCTACGGTGCCGGTCACATATCAAAATCTGGAATAAAAAATTTTTTCAGCATATTTAATGCTGTGCTTTGGGCGGCACCCCAAGGTCCAAAGTGATCAATCTTATAAATGCTTACTTTGTAAACTATGCGTGGATATATTGATGAAACCTCTATAAGCATAGTGGAAGTTACACCTGAACTTATGTACCAATACTTGAAGGCTGAACCTCAGGCTTAAATGAACACTCGAAAGTCTTTGAGCAGCATTATTTATTTATTTATTATTTATCCGAGTTGGGTCTGATAAAAAAGGAATAAAACCCTAAAAAATCGTCATTCTGCCTTAAAAGTTGGCTTTTAAACTCAAAGTGAACACATCTGCAAATTTATTTTAAACTTTTAAAATCCCCTTCTATAGTCAGAATTGTGCCGTTGGTCAACGTAGAATCTTGTTCAAGTGCTCGTTACTCACAATACGAGCCATCTGAAATAGAGAAACTTGTCTAAAGAAGTACTATTCAAAAGCCAACAATATTTGAACAATCATCAAGTGACCATTGTTTTAGGGGAGACATTTTTCTTGTATTTGACTGTATTGGAGGCGGCTTGAGAATCATTGGTGTATTTGAACACACCGGGTGTTGGTATGCCTTGAACCCATCAATCGGACAAAGCGAGAAGTCTCATTTAGCGACTTGGAATATTTACCGAAATCTGTTGAATGATTTTCTCCAGAAGCCAAATAGAAATACAAGGACTGATGGAACTTTTCTTCGATGTTACGAAAGTAATTCAACATGTGAATCCCCAGTCTATTCAAGATGGCTCTGATCTTCCTATTATTATATTTGACCACAACCTGTTCAGTCGATTGTGGCCGAAATTCTCCTCTATCATCCTTCAAACATAGCGAGTATCTTGACAAAGTTCAATGAATTGAAAGCATCACCCTGGTTCTTTGTGGAATGGAAATCCTTGGCTTTGTTCTGTTACTTGTCTTCATAATCCTGTAAAGGGTGTACATGGACAACACAGGAATAAAACAAGACATAAAACAAGGAATCACTTATTTGGTTTAATTCCTCTCGATCATTACAACCATGTTGCAATAACTTTTATATGTCATATTGGAAGTACTATCTTAGAAATCCCAAAAAGCTAGGCAACGGTTGTTTGGTGGGCGGGATGCTGATAGCTTGTCGGTTTGACTACCAGTAAGCGGAATCCTGTCATTCCCTCGGTTCTTTACACCCAAGTTTGTTTTGTACGTTCAAATCTAAGTATCACTCTCAAAATGCTGATATTTTTGTGATATTTTCTAGCGCGTTTAAACACCGGGATTTTCATACAAAAATTAATGAGACCTTAATCCGGTCAACTAAACAAGTAATTGGAAGTGATCTGATTCACAAATGTCCTTTTTTAATGCCCTGGCAAAACAACTGAGATAATTCCAATGTAATGGTCTGGAAATCGCCACAAGTTTACAGAATATTATTCTTTTTGTTACCATGGGGATGCGATTTATATTGATGAATCCTAGAAAACTAAGGGAGATCTAGTGTGGTCTGATGAGCCAACTCCCAATCTTGGCAACGTTACACTTTGCCCAGGTCCAAAATCAAAGGCAGCGTAACAAAGCCTAAAATGTAGTTGCTAGTTAAATGCCATGTGGTCGACTTGATTTGCGCATACTTTACGAGACCTGATTAGAACGCGTGACCTTGTGGTCCGGGAACTGAACATACGTGCCCTGACTAATCTCTCGGCTTTATGAATACTTTGCATGTATAAGTAGTAGAAAGTGCTGGAACGATAATCAAAATGCTTGTCCTCAACCTCATCCTTCTATCGCAGGGGATTTTATTCACACATGATTCTATTTATGGTCAATTATTATGTGATCCTAAAACCGCGTACACGCAAATGTTGGTCACGGTGAATTACTTTCCCCAATTTAGTTCAACGTTACTAATTTCTTTCAAGTTCCGATATTTTCTTTACACGGGTCAGCGTATTCCTTCATTATTCGAATAAAAGTATTCGGAGTTTACAGACAACAAACTTAAACCAACCGAATTCAATGGTTTTCTCTCACTGCTCGCACCAATGGATAGCGCTCGTGAGTCGCGTGCCACTTGGAAATAAAAGTCGGCAAATGAGGGCGTCGTACATCCATCGTACGTTCCTACTGTTACACTGGTACTATGTCGACCACAGGGGAATTAGTCGTCCGTGTATTCTTGGCTATATTTGGATTTCTGGGTGGAGTTACTAACGTTCTAATATTTAGCGCGTTGTTGCCGGTCAAGATAGGCTCACGACTAACCACAATCCTGCTGCGAATACAGTGTGTCGTCGATGGCTATACATGTTTCATGATGTTTCTGTACAAAGTAATCGGTGACGAGATTCACACAGGAACAAAGGCATTTGATCGCATAATGTGTTATATCTGGTTTCGGGACAACCTGTTTTGGATTGGTGCCATTCTGAGTGTGCAAAATGTCGTATGCATCTCATTTGATCGGTTCTCGGCCGTGCTATGTCCGGTGACCTATAAAGTTCGCCATCTGACCTTACTTATATGTACGTTCTGCTACGAAGGTCTATTATCTATTTTCTTGTTTCTGCCAAACTTCTTTGCTCGACGTTATGCGGATGGCCATTGTCAATGGATGACCCTCGCTGAAAATGACCCTTTGACGACATTCTTCAAAGTCGAGTCTGTGTGGTGGCTATTATTCTCCTACATCTTCCCTGTTGTCTTTCTCGTTGCTTCGCATATAATTGTCATCTGTCGTCTGTACCGGAGTAAGCCTGGTCGGCCATCCCTGGTCGACATACACAACTCATCAACGGATAACGAGATTCACACAGGCAAACGCCGACTCGCATGGACCACGGTAATGATGGCTGCAACACTGTTGTTTGGTCATTCCGTAGATTCAATTAGTTACCTTCTAGCATCTGCTGGAGTGCTAGACTACAAAACTGGGTCACTAAGACAACAACTCGGCCTGTTTTTCATCATACTTAGCAGCACTGTGATCCCTTTTGTATTGGCTGGCTCGATGCCGATTGTGGGACATCGAATTTTGGCTCTTAAAATGAAAGTATTGCAGTTCTTGAGACAGAATAAGGTTCATGCTGACTCGGAAAAATAGACTGAATCAAGATTTTGCTTGACAAGCCTAACACCTTCGTTGCCAAGGCATGGGCGCTTATCATCTATTCTCAGCACTGTTTGAGAGACTGTTCCGAGTTTCCGCACTGTGCTTTACGCAAATTTCATGCTGTGTTAAACAGAACACGCGACCCTCTTTTTCCACTAGTACTCGGCATTTCAGGCGAAATATAACGTTACTGGTTACATTTCGAATATATTATCACTGCAATACACCGTGGTTCACAAGTTTTTGTTCTCACAACTAGTAGTCCAGCAGATAAAGATTGTTCAAGACTTTTAGAAGTTTAGGTTTCACAGATTCTCAGAGGATTCTATTTATATGGTCATCGAGATGGCATGCAAAGAAGATTCGAAAGAGCACTGTCAGATTCTCGACGTGAAAGCTTTCCGTCTTCTACACCAACGTTTCGTCTGACACAACATGTAAGTCACAAAATGGCAGAGTGCTGAAACAAATAAACAACGAGTCACGTAATTTTTGAGCAAACTAGATGACCACACGGTGTCTTTTAAGTGTTTCACCAATTACCAAAGACGCATAAATGTCACAACCGATGGATGACGGTAAATTGCACAAACTTTATACAAATTTTCCAGGAAATTAATTCCAAGAGAATGTCTTTTTTTACATGGTATAACCGAAGTGTTCGTCATCTCCAAGGCTGCAGTTTCAGGCTTTAAAATTTACAAACTTTTCTAACTATATTGGGTACATTGAATGGCATAGTCATAATTGCTGCTTCGCATACAGAAATGAACGAATCACCTCTGGTCCAGGCTTAAATCACAAAATGTGAGGTACACACATAGACCCAAATATTGGTAATGTGTTGGAACATTGGTGGCTCGGATGCATTCATTGGTAGCTCATCATATGGCTCATGATCCGCTCGTCTAGCTTGGGAAATGATTTACAGACGTCTCGTCACCATTGGAAGGGAAATCCTCAGTGGGTTTACCTAACCTACCTAGTAAATTGGTCAGATTTGCCATCAGCTGAGCGCAGACCAAGACAAAACCACTGCGACATGTATTAGTTCACTGCACCTATACGCATCGTTTCACAGAACCACAGGTTCTGATTTTGTAAACCAACAACCACGGTAAACTTTCGTTTGCCAAATCTCTTACTTTTCATCCTTTGTGCCTACGTACTTCCTGACCTGTCTGAATTACTCCTGTATTCTTTCCCTCATTCTCTTGTCCTCCTACCGTGCGTTGAAATTTTCCTCTTTAGCTGAATGTTCTATGCAATAGAGGCGAAAGTTTGGACGGTTGAAAAAGAGTATTCTACAGGCCTTCACTACCTTAAAGAGCTGTATTTCTTTCTTGCAGGAAAGACTGGTTTTAGTTTTAAGTAAATTGGACTTAATTATAACAGCACCCGACCAGGCACTTATTAACCGCCTAGTATCTTCTTAGTTCCCGTCATTTTAGCAAATGTCATTGTTCTCAGTCTGAATACAAAAAATCTTGGATTTTCGACAAACCAGCCCAGTAGCTTCCAACCTATATCATATAGCAAAAATATAGTGAAATGATTCTGTTTCTACATCTGGCGTTAGAATACGTCATTCTGTTGAATGATCCCAATGAATTTCTTGTGGTTATGGATCTTCCAAGATAAGTAGTGATGGAAGACTTACAAAAATCACTCGTTCTGGTTAGAAAACGGCCAGCCGCAGGTGATTTATCGCCTGATAAGTTATCTATTAACATTAGATGATGTGCATTTAACTGTGTTGTTTGAGGGTGGTGGTGGTGTTATATAGTCAGAAAGCTGAGGATCTACACTGCTACAGATATCCAAAAACTTTGCACATCTCAATGCCCCTAACATGGTGAGAACTTTAGTGTTCTGCTCCCCCGCACTTCGACGCAGACTGGTCTTACCTGTAGAAGGATATGTATAATTCGGACGTCTAAATAATCTCAATATCGACAAGAGACAAAGTAACTGTAGACAGCTGAAACACATGTTCCATTGAGATTTCGTCGTGTGTGTGGCCAACCTGTGCGAATGGTTGGGAAGCACAGTACAGCCGCTTTTTTCCTTGTGGGGAAGTAACAGCACTGTATGTCTCAAGAAACTTTAGGGAGTTTGAAACGCGAGTTTTCGCTGCTAGTTTAGGTACATAACCGTTAGGCCACAAGAGTTTGAATCAGCGTTCAATCATATTTACCAAGGAAAACACCGTGTTATCGTCATATGGGGCCATGCTACAACCTGATATAGCGTGTACCAAGGGCATATGTAGTGCTCGTTATTTTAATTTTTGGGGACCCCTTGCACACGTTTATCTTCTGTGGTGTGAACAAAAACAATATGGAAATCTGATCACTTTAACGCTCTAATTCAGTGACGGAATACAGCTCATCACTTTTGGAACCACGTATTATTTCCACAAACACCCGCTCTTGATTCCCAAACCTAAAATAACTCCACGCAAGCCAACATGTTAACCCATTGCATTGAAACAGATGGACTTTGATGCAGCAACCCAGCCAATCACCACATATTACACGAGGGTCCAAAGTAAGTTAGTCGTCACCTTTAAGAGAATTGTAGGGAAGGGAACCAACCATCATATATTACGTGCATGGATTTTACTGAAGTCACACGTTTACAGAAAGATGTCGTTGACCAGCCTCCAATAAGTGGAGTGTATCCAATTCTGTCAAGGTTAGCAAATTTCCACACCATGGTGTAGGGTACAAATAAATACTTGCGGAGCCACGTCTGCGGGATTCAAGATGGGGACGGGAATAAATCAGGGTTGTGTTTTGGACTAACTATTTCCCTAGGAACCAAAAGTACAATTTCCTTGCTTTTTATGGTCTGTGTAGAAAGGTTTTCAAGCCACCAATCTAATTGTTTTCATCACTCTATGACCTTTGATTCAGAACTTAACTACAAAACATGTGAGAGGTACGGTTAATTCTGTACAATTTTCTTGCCATAACACCCCTAGGAATATTTGATGGAATAAACTCCCGAACTTTGAACTACTTACCAAATCACTGAATACCTCGATATATTAACCGTCACGCTTTGTGGTAAGCGTTGTATATGAACATGCTGTCATGGTTAGCAAAATTGAATATTTATTCACTAATTCTACAAAGCTCAGCCATCTGCTTTTTATTTGGCATTGCCCAGCTACTCTCTGTTTGGTAATTGATCATCACATCATAGCATAGTTAACCTTGTAAGTTTTATCACAAAAAATCTCCATTATCCTAAGTTGTATCATTTGTAACGTCTAGAGTGACATTTTCACTCATCATTTGTGCCTCCACGTTGTGTGATTCTTTACTCCCCTCAGTCCCTCCTGCACCCGCATTACGTTTATACTCAACACCTTCTTGGCGCTCGTGTATTTTTAACCAGAGTTTTGCGGAAACCGCCAGACATATAACTGAGATCTAAACGCATAATTCGGGCTCAGCTCGTTACCTGGCTAAAGACAGCCCTGCAGTTCCTTCTATGTGTTCTCAAAATCTTTTTCCTATTTCCTTCTGAATTCCTCGGTCAGTAAACTGATGGGTAAGCAAGATATGCATAAGCCACGCACAGCGTCTATTTTTTCACTTTCATTATCAGCTTGCTGCCCATCCTCCTTTCATTGATACGCAAATAATCGTCATTGTTCAAGCCTCAGAAGTGCTAAAAGCACGTGACTTTTGACTTGATTCAATCGGGTTGCCACTCAGCTGATCTCATGAGCACATTCATGTTAGTGAATATCACAGAAGACCGACAGACTAACAGGCTTTAAAATGACGTTAAAGTGACTTTAAAACTTGAGACTAAATTCATGTCAGCTGCCCATCTCATTGATCCACTCATGGAAATATAGTGCACATAAAATAGCTCTTCACGTTTATGTGGCTGCAATGATATTTTGCATACTCATGTACACATGCATCACACATGACAGCAAACTCTGATACCTTAATGTCCTGGGCATATTTTGAGATATCGGTGCGAATGATTTTGATCAAACGCTTGGGGTTCGTCAATCTTTCCACCCTGTTAATTCGCCTCGTTCTACAGGTCTCAACATATAGGTGATATGCGATCATGACTAAATCTGCTTTTCCGGGTGGGTATGAAAATGCAGCAGCCTGGAAGTCAAATAATTTGACCACGAATCTTATTATATATAGTACCTGTACATTTTACCTCTATACAGTTCATGATTACTGCTCGTTAGTTGTCCAAAATTTCATCTTACTGGCTCTCTCCGGGACTCCCCGTTTTCCAAGCACCATACCTGTAGCCTGAAATACCGTTTTAGAAACCTCGGTCTACTCCAGCTAGCCAAGACCATTGTTTTTGTTTATGCTCCTTTCATCCAGAGACTGCCAACCGACAAAATTTTAGACAGCCTTTCAAAACTTCCTAAACGGATTGGTATCATTTGACTCATACTCGTTAAGCGCCAAAAGTACATGGTGGTTTTCAAAATTTCACTAATCTTGAGAAGTTTACATCGTCATCGTTTCAGCTCAGCAACCATCTAAACATGCCACTCAGGTGTGCATTTCGGTTACCATTTTTTTCAACTGAGATTCTACGTGTTAAAAGCCTGCTCACGCAGCTCGTAAATTCTTTTACTAAAACTATCCAAAATGAAGTATATGAACAGTTTCCAGCTCTTCTAGGATTTGCATCCACCACGTATCCTACATTTATCTCCTCCAGCTGCTACATCTCGCTTTCCGATTCTCTCTCCTTCTCTCTCTATATATGGCTAGGATCCAAGCTCGAGGTTTCCCGTCATATCTATTCAACCTGATTTCGGTTGCTTCACCATCTAGTAGACGATCTTGTCTGAGGGAGCGAACGTTTTATGTACAAAGGTCTTTGGCAAGGCAGGCTGATGCTCAGTGTTTCCTACTTTATTTGAGGTGATGGTCATCTGATGGTCATCTGAGTTTGTATTATAGATGGATTGAAATCTTCGCAACCTGAGTTAAAGAGCTATGTTTATGGGTTGACAGTTTGGTTTATGGTCTTTTAATTTCATCGTTGCCATCGAAAGCACTGAAATGTCCTCACAATAGTGCCAATCAATGTTTTTGCAAGAAAGCTGGCATTAGGTGCATGCAACATTTTGGCAAGAAACTGGTGCTCAGGTGAGCGCTTGGTGACAAGTCAGAATCTGAGAAAAACAACAATCTGGCAGGACTGTTTGACTTCGTGTAACTTCGTAACGTTTTTCACCACAAACGCTAGCCACAAAAGTGGTTCTGTTCTGTTTTCTTATCTTAGAATCTTGGTCGGATGGTCATTTCCACCTTTCCCACGTATGTACTCACGCACGTACTCATCGTCTGGCTTTGGAGATACTATGGCGTGAACCAGATATTCAGCCAAGATTCAGTTTTAGCTTCTGTTAAGAGTCATTTTTCAAATGAGTTCATAGTTCACTGTTGTTAATAGTACTACTGACCGTGGGACTCTGCTTGTGGAAACACAGTATCGTTGTTATCATAACCACACCCAATTATTTTAGGTGGATCGTTAAACTCTCGATCCCGGTGTCCACGAGCGGAAACAATCGTTAGAGCTACACAAATGACGGTGAGCAGTTGCGTCATTGAAAAAGGAACAATACTACTCTTTTGAGTCAAAAATCAAATGGTTAGTTGGAACTCCGCACACAGTCGATCAAGCTAACAAGAATTGAATTGACATATTCGTGGCAAAGTCAAATTATTTCTGCCAATCACGGGTCTGTTTCGAAATTCGGAGACAATGAAGAAATTTTGAAAGGCCGATATAATCTGGTGTCATGGTTACCACTTTGGTTCATTCAAGTTCCAGTAATTCATGTGAAATCCAGTCTTTGATCTAAGAAGAAGAGTGCGAGAACTGAATAAAAGATTCAATTAGAGCCACGAACGAAACACACCTAAAAGCAAATCAATTTAACTGTTTGCGGAACGGTATTGAAGAAATTACCTATTAGTAAGAAAACCTCACATTTCCAGCCTCCAAACTGATGAGTATGTGTTGTTTCTCTACCATACTTTTATCTACTCAACCGTTGCGTGCGGTACTTCCTTTCCAGTGTTTAAAAACAGGCAACTATTGGTCTTTCAAACTACGCAGAAACTCCAACAGCATCTTAAGGCTGTTCTATATCGGTTGGGAATAATCAACAATATTCATTCAAAGGTTTTTACATTAAATGAGAGAAAGGAAAAGTCGTACAACCAACCTTCTTAATGAGCGTTTGTGTAGAGTCTGACGATTACATTTCAAGCGAACGCAGCGAATCTCCAGTCACCGATCAGATTTATTCAGATTGTTGCTGAAATACTAATCCTATGTTTTGTAAATTCAGCGCTTCCAAGGAAATCGTGGTCTGTCCGACTGAGAGTTCTCAACACGAATCAAACTATTAAAAGGTTGTCACAGCTTTTCAAAATAGATTGACTTCACTCCTATTTTGTTACATGAACCGAATTTTGTGAAACTTGAAGAATATCTGAAGCAAAACATATTATCTCCAATAATTTGTTCCTCAACGAATCAGTAGGCATCCAGTGACCTGTGCTGAAGTACATAATGAAGAGTAAGTAATTCTCGTCCCGTTAAAAACAGTTTAATCAAGTTGCTGAATTGTTACTCATGGTTGAATATTGGAATATCTAAAAATATGTCCGGACGTAATAAGTTTGACACTCTCCAGAGATTTTTGTGGTGTGCGTGGCAAATTATTTCGAGGAAGACTTTACGGCTATATGCTACTTCTCCATCTTTGGCACGATTTGAACAGTCCACACAAGTGGGCAGAGGCGATTTCTTAAAGTTCATTCCCACATTACTTTTGACTGAGTGCTAATTATGGATGATAAATGCTGGTTTAACGTAATAAAGTTTGTAGGCAAGATGATGCTGTATATCCTAACGTTCATTTTCTTGAATACAAAACAACCTGCGGTTTCTTACAGAGTAAATTGCATCTGATTGCATTATCAGGAAATTTTGAAAAGCCTACGCAAACTCTGGTCAGAATGTTTCATAACGAAGATAGGAGACCATCCGACGGGAGATACACGTGTGAAACGTAACAAACACCTAACTTCCAGCATCTTATTCACCAGATTTGTATGATATAGCGAAGATATTCAAATTGGCAGTGCATTCCTTGTGAGTAAGCCGCATATTTCAGTCCTTTGATAATATTCAGGTAAATAGCGAGACTCTGGCAACCTTAACCGCAGACTCTAACAGAAGAAACGGTAGGTCAGTAAACAGAAAATTTCCAACAAGCTAAGTGTCGGATATAAGGACAGAAACAAGGTCGGTTAGTTTTTGCTCTAAATCCGTTTTTTGACCAGTGAATTCAGGGTTAAAGAACTGTGACTGCCGCTTTTGCGGGTGTAGTTAGGTTATTTCGGCTTTGTGATATCTGATAGTCACAAAACCTGGTTGGTTTCTCACCTGTTTCTCTTGATTCTTTATTGCAGTATCGAACGTACTTTCTAATTAATGGTGAGCTGTCTTAAAATATCTGGCCCCTTTGTGCGCCTACACCCATGCTATTACCCAGCTATTAATGATCCAGCACCGGCACATCTAATAATTACAGAACACCACACAAAAGCCGTGTTGGCAACCACGAATTTGGTCCAAATCATTTGAACTGCTAGACAACGTAGAAACCATAAGCATTATAGTTCTCCTGCTTGAGCTGTGCAGGACAAAAGATGCTTCCTGTTTTATCCAGCATCACCAACCTCCAGTACCAGAACCACAGACTGAAAAAAGTATCTAATCACCCCGTACACTTCGAATTTCTCTTAATCATTTGTCTCCTTTTGTTGCAACTAATCCTGTTGACCTCTGGGTTGTCCACAGTTTGTGTTATTTGACTTAGAACAACCTCCGTTTATGTGTCACACCCTGCAGCTGAATAACCGAGCGGGGTTAACCGGTCCTCATCCGCCCATAAAGATGATTCAGTTACACTCAACTGGTGTCAGTCGGTTGGTTGAAATGAACTTCCACCTATCTGCGTCTTCCGAAATGACATTCCATTTTCTGCTCTGCTGTTTAGTTTGACGAGCATGCGAAACATCCGGATATTTGGCAAGCAGAGCAACGATTGATAAGAACTCTCAGACAGCTTATGGCCTGTTTTGTAACTTTTGTGTGCGGTCAGATGCTAAACGCCGTTTAACTTCTTACTTATATACCAATTAGTTTATTATGTCGAATACTTCTTTCGTAGACCTGCCAGAAGTTATCAGAATGTTTACTCTAATCAGTATCTTATCTTTCGAAATTCGCGTAACTAACAGTGGGGAGGTCGCAGATGTTAGGTTAATCCACTCTCAGGTTTGCTGGTGTCTACATTCAAAACAAGGACTACTACAAACTTATACCAAAAAAATCTGAGTGATCATGTGCAAACAACTTAAAGCAGCTCTTGAAATCATCGACCATTTCAAATTCCTTATGAACAGTGAACTCGGAGGCCAAACGAATGTTTTGAACCACAGAAATGAATCCACTTTCCAATGATTTTATTTTGTTTACAAAGTTTGAAATGTGAAATTATTTTCACAAGAGTCTTAGCGAGTCAAATGGGAATTATTTGCTTCTTTTGGCAGCTCAGCGTTTACTCTCACACCTGAGACTGCCCACTTGATAAGTCCCGGAAATATACATTGCATAATGCACTACTCATAAAGTTGCTGGAACTAAGTAGAACATGAAATTGACGGAAAGTCGGGGACTGCAACTACCTGAAGAGCCCCAAGAGGGGCGGAATCGGTCGTGGGCTATCGAGAAATTATGAGTAGTGCATTACGTACATACATGTATCGAGATATCTCGAATGTCGTAGTGACTGAAACATGAGGCGGCCCGATGCTGCACATTTAGTTGCGTGAAAACACCATAAACAAGAGATTCAGCTGGGTTCCGGATGAGTCGCAAAACCAAATTCGTTTGCAAATGAGTCTATGTCGCTAACCTTTTATTCATGTTTTTGAGCACGGCCTATTCAATGATTGTGAGTCGCATTCTCCGAGAAGAAAAGAATCCCAGGCAAAAAAACAAAAGGAAAATCGAATTTTATCCAAAATACTTGATTCAACGTTGACTAGTTGAAACAGTTGACGGTATCGATCAAAGGGCGATACATAAGTTGATACCGGAATAAAGAGAAAACATTCAGAAAAACCTTCATTATGTATGAAATGGGTTCTAACGGATTTATCTATATAAAGCTAACACAAAGCCCAGAATTACTGTAGAAAACACTAATTCAATCAACACCAGGTGGATACTTCGCGAATAAACTCTACAGGCTTTAGATAAGTACTCCAGTTGTCTCATTAACTAAACCAGCTTCCATGAACATATGTCCATCCGTTTTGGAAATTGTTTTGAACTTCAGTTGGAAGTGCTTTCTCCAAGCAGATTATCTTTCCTCAAATGCAGAAATATGCATAGGTCCAGCATTCAAAGTTTTTTCTGTTGGGTGACGTGCGAAACTTCATGATCGAAGTCTCCAAAACTGAAATCGATTCATGCAAGTTGATACTGTGTACACACTAACAGAAACTCTGCAGAAAAAAAGCTCCTAGGGTATGTTAGGATATCGGTTCAAAGCCCAGTGTAAACAGCTGCATTGATGCAGCATGGTAAGCGGGATCACGGTGTAAAAAAACATAGAAAGAGAACAAAAACCAGGAGAACGAGAAGGAGGGTTTTGCAGCTTAAAAAATTAGGAAATTCATATTGAGGAAAGAGTTCCACGTTACCCATCCGTAAAACCACATATGAAAGAAATGGGACGGAAGCCTTCCAGAGGGACTCAGCTGGTAATTGATTTGTGTAGGACGGAGTATGCAATTTTGGACCGATCATATCTGACTAAACTAAACACCATCTTAATTCGTCAAAGTGATTCGCTCAGAGGACTGAGTAGTCTACATCGACCAAACGCTGACGTCATTCTGTCCCGAGGTAGCATTGCGTCAGCATCGAAAAGCACACAACCGTGAATCTCACAAGTACGATGGTGATCCATCTTCAAATTTACCATTTTCCAAATAGCCAGCCAACATGTGGTCGACTAGAGCCTCTCATGCATTAATTGCGTCCAGGATTATTTATTGCCACACAGCATTCCGGCTACGTCATTACTACAGGCTGTTGGTCGGTATGTGTGAATTCATTAAACACCAAAAAAGCCTTTGGAGTGACCTAACTTTCTCCGAACAGAACACTTCTAAGTAAAAAAACATATGCTACCCGTTCGGATATAAAGAAAGATCTAACAAAACGGAGGTCGCAGAGGAATCAACATCCTGTAGCTGTTGTCAGATAGTGTGTCTTACTTAAAATGAATTACAGTCTGTCAATTAGAAAGCGGAGCATGTTTATCGGGTTTGGCACTGTGGCTTGTGAAGTCCACATACACCTCAGCCATTTCCTGAAATCAGCTGAATAACCCTGGGTTTTATAATAAGCAAAAAGAAATTAGGTCAGCCACCGTACTCGGCTTTAACGGAATGTGGTGGGATGGGATAGGTGTGTAAACTTCATCATCATATTTAGTAAAGTCTTCGGGAATGTGTGATATACTGCGGATCGCCAAGTCCCTTTGCAACGAATCTACTGAATGAGAGACCAGGTGTACGAATGGTATAACAGCGTGTGAGTGACTGATTTACAGCTGATCGTCCACCGGTCATCAAGGGATTCCTCCGAGGATCTGCAGTTGAACGTATGCTATTCAGTGTGTATGAAGGTTCCCATCATTTCGTAACCTTATGGTGTTTCTCATGATCGTAAGCCACCACCCGTGCCTGCGGGCAACAAAATGAAGCAGAAAGAATTAGTGGACAGAAGCGGAGGATAACCATCGCCACCTCGACCAATGACCAGTGAAGCCAAAAGTCTCCGTTGCCGTTTCGGGGACTAGTGTAACTTATGGAATGAACATATCGACGGAGACTGTAAAGCCATTTTGAGTGCCACTGCAAATCTGGACTCCTAATGCTGGTTAATTTTCATTCGCCAGATAATAACTTCTGAAAAAGTTTTTTTCCGGATTTGCAAAATTTCACTCTTTAAACTCATTTTAATTTTTCTACTTGACAAAAAATACTTGTCTTTACACCTCATGTATTATTCTATAGCATCATCTGCCTGGTGGTGCTGGACGTAGACTTGACCTTTAGACTCGTTTGGAGGTCATCTTTGAAGTCTGAGATCACGTAAAATGTTAGGGGGGTTGTGGAAGCGCCTGGAAAGCGTTACGCTGGTTCATTAATAATATACGGAGCATCCCTGAAGTAAACTTCTAATTGGTGCTTACATTTTCGAGTTCACGCTGCAAAAGAATGTTATCGCTTATTTGACGTATTCCTGATTGGGAAATCCAGATAAAGTTTTAGCCACATGTTGACTAGAACTTGTCGAATTTGCTTGAACAATCCGACTGTGATAGTCCACGGTGCCGCCGAAAATACGACAAGGTTTGTTTGGAGTATACCAGTAATTTCGGAATTCAGCGTCCCTTGGTACAAAGCCGACGTGTTCACAGGCAAACCGGCGGTTTGTTATTTTTTTACTACTCGTGGTCCGCGAGTAACACAGGATGAACATTTTCATGTTTGGACGTGATTATATAGCGCATTAGGGTATGTCATACTTGGGACATCAAGGGCGATCAAAAAGCCGGCTACCATGAAGATCTGCTGAACATACTATTTTCAAGCAGATTGGATCAATATTATTAGTGGTAATTTGCTAAAAGGAATCATGAGCATGCCATTTTTTTCAGGCTTCTGTCTAATCGGCGTGATAAAATACTACAGAATCTGTTCTTTTACGGGTAAGCAAGAAAACAAGACCAGACTGCTCCCACAAATACAAACTATGCTTAATACTTGCGTAAAATCTTTATGCTGCTCTGCCGCACCGAGCGAATTGTTGATCTACGTCCTAGCACCGCGAATGATAAATTTAACGCACGGGTGTACAAGACTAATCACTACAGCAGCTGACCACCCACGTGGACAGGTGCATTGGTGCTGCCTAGCTCAAGCAAAAGGTATTCGGTGTGACAGAATCAACGGACTAGAAAAAAGGAGCTGGCAACACAATCCGCAACAGGAAATAATAATGGGCTGAAGTAATTTACTGCGGCCGATTCTCCGAACCGTAGGTGGCCTGATGTAAGCCTCATGCAGTGTTGTCGACCGTTCCGATTACTGGAAGCCCTCTATGGACGTGATAGACTGCCTGGCACTCCAAACAATTGAAAACAAAATTAGCATTGTACTTTCTTCCCCCTAGTCAAACTCTCCTTTTATCTGCTGCTGTTTACTACGTCTATCCCATGGACTCAATTTGCATTTTTCAACCCCTCACGAACTCCAACCTTTGGTTTGTTGGACCTGTTTAGTCGGCCATTCTTCACGCGTTACCACGTGTTGTAACCAGGCGTGCGTTGCAAACTAAGATCGATTTGCTGTCTTCTCCGGGCTTTCTTCGGACTTGCACTACTTCGTGCAACAGTTTAGACGGAAACCCCCATAATTCGAGGTTTGTACCCCTTTTGTTACGTATTTTATACATGTAGTGACGCATCTTTTGATAAACCTCAAGAATCCACAATTTCTGGCTTGTGATTTTGTGCGTCATTCAAGTGGGCCCTCCTGAATACGTCAAAGTATTTTACAGTACTCAAATTCAACCATTTCCTTTTGGACCCCGGGAGGACCATTTCCAACCAAGATGTAGAATCTAAGAAGCAAGTCGTGCGAAAGAGCCCAAACTCGATCGCCTCTTGGAGAAATTGTTGACGCTCATCAAATGCCGTCCACGTCTCAGGTGAACCGTGTTACTAGTCCATGTTATGTATCCCCATGTCATTGCCGACCAAAGTCCGGCTAGGCTAGTAGCGTTAGATATAATAGGTCTTCTGCGCGGCATCTAGACGCTAAGCTCGAGAGAGACGTTTTGGAAGGAGACTTAGCAGAGAGTTTGCGTCAACTAGAAATTAGTAAAAGGAAGGTTGAGTTGAAACGTAAGGCACTGGCCAGTCTGCGTCTGAAAATTCATCAGAGCTGCTCATCGGGAGATGAGCTGCAGTCGCATGGTACCGCCCAGAACCAGGAGTTTAACGCTCCAAATGGTGCATTTATCCGCAACAAGGCTTCCTTGCAATATCTTATTTCAACCTTGGCGCTACCAAAGATGGAAACAGACAAATTCGATGGAGCTCCACGTAAATTTTGGAAGTTTATGAAGAGTTTTCAGGTGAACGTCGCCAGCAGACTTGTTGACGATACATGGCGGCTAATGTATCTTATTCACCATTGTACTGGCGAAGCCAAATCAGCAATAGAAGATTGTATGTTGCTACCAGAAAGCGACGGCTTCATGAAAACAATGGATATCCTTCATAAGGAGTTCGGACGGACCCATGACATAGCGCAAAGCTTCATTGATCGTAGAATGGTCGGAGGCCCCATTGCTGCTGAAGACGCGGACGCATTAAGGAAGCTGGTACGTGAAATGCATAGCTGCGAGATCACCCTCAACCAGATGGGTTACACTGCCGACTTGAATTGCTCAACAAACCTGAAACGGCTCGTGATGCGACTACCCAGGCATCTCCAACGAGAATGGGTAAAAGTAGCTGACAATATCCTATACGAACGAAAAGAGCCATCTTTTTGCCAGCTGACTCAGTTCCTTGGGAGAAACCTGTCCGCAGCGACAAAAGTGTACGGACGGCTAGCTAGCAGTGCCAACCGTGGGTCCAGTAGAGGTAGCTTTTCCGTCCACACGTTAACGCCGTTGTAGTTAAGGCTCTGAGTTGTCCCGTATGTATGGCCCATCACCCCTTATGCGAATTTGCTGCATGTCGGGCCAAGTCACCAGAACAGAAACTTCGGGCCTTGAGGGAAAGTAAGCTGTGTTTTAATTATCTGAAACCCAACCACCGAACAGACAAACGCCGAACCCCTAATCATTGCGACGTGCCAAGAGGTAGCAAACGCCATCATCGGTTACTGCACTTGGACAGCTACGTAAAGCCACTCACTTCGCACACTGCTAACGTAAACTCTAATTCAGTGGAAGGCCCGCCAGCAGTGCTCCACGTCGGCCCCAATGGCGCTGTACTATGTTATGCGCTCTTAGACAGTGGATCGGACTCTACTTTGGTGTTACTCGAAGTCGTTGACCAGATTGGATTGAAGGGTGCCCCAACAGAGCTGGAGTTTAATTCGATCAACGGAACGTCGAAGAAGAGTACAACAGCTTTTAGTTTGACCACTGAGTCCCTGAACAATGGTTACCAGACGCATGTTGAAACAGTGTATTCAAGTGACCAGTTACCCCTGATAAGACCGACCGTGCCGTCTCGAGATCTCCTTCGTCGCTGGCCCCATTTGCGAGACATAACGCTCCCTCGAATCGCATCCCAAAAAGTGTCTACTCTAATAGGTACGAATGTACCAGATGCACACTGGGTGATAGAGCAGTGTATTGGAACCAGTAAACAACCTCATGCGTCATTGACAGTATTCGGTTGGGTCGTTTCTGGTCCATCGGGTATCGGCGGTAGCAAACCCACCCCAATAAACTGCCTTAATACACAGGAGCTATAGGAAGGAAGCGACGTAACACGCTTGTTTGAACTTGAATTTAATGATCAAAGATCCAAAACGGATATATCTGTGTCGATCGAGGATAAATACGTTCTGAGTCTAGCGAAACAATCAGCCAGCTTCTTAAACGGTCACTATCGAGTCTGGCTCCCATGGGAACGTGACTGACAACCTACCGGAAAACAAACATATAGCCGAGAAGCGACTCAGCCACCTTCGGCTCCGCCTACTAAAGGACCCACATCTCTTACGGCTGTATGCAAACACTACACTGGGACACGAAGCCAAGGGCTACGTCAAAAGGGCCCTAACCGACCAGTGTGAGGTACTTCCCTCACCATCCTGTTCTGAATCCGCACAAACCGGGCAAGGTGAGGATAGTGTTTGATTTTGCGGCGAAGTCTGGAAAACTTTCGCTAAATGATTGTTTTTATTCGGGACCAGATTTGACGAACGATCTCACCGGAGTTTTGCTACTATTTCGTTTGAACTATATTGCATTTTCTGCAGTTATCGAAAAAATTTTCCCGCAAGTTCATCTGAAGCCAGAAGATAGAACACCACTAGGCTTTCTATGGTACACCGATGGTAATTTGGAGCAGACCCCATTGGCCTACGAAATCAATGTTCACCCGTTGGGAGCGACGTCCTCGCCATTTTGCGCAACATGTGCTTTGAGACAAACGGCTTATGACGACTGTGAATCATTTGATGAAAGCACTATCAGATTCGTGAAGAACTTTTACGTTGATGACTGCTTAGTGTCGGCCGACCCTGCCCATGAAGCTATTAGGCTGGTCAACCAGCTGCCTAAGTTGTTGAAAAGGGGTGGCTTCCATCTGCACAAATGGATAAGCAACAGCGATGAGGTTTCCTATCAGATACTGGTAAGCGAGCGTGCTACTGACCTGGTGTCTTTGAACTCACTGCATCCTGACATACAGAAGACGTTGGGACTCTAGTGGTGTGTCAGGACTGACAGCTTCAAGTTTAAATCAGCTATGCCGAAGCGTCCAGTGACCAAGCGAGGTATCCTCTCGTGTGCAGCCTCCTTATATGATCCATTAAGATACGTCGCACCTTTGCTGTTACAACCAAAACAGTTGCTAAGAGAGCTTTTTCGATCAAAATGTGGCTATGACAAAGAAGTAAATCAAGATATTCAGGATGCTTGGAAGAAGTGGAGAAATGACATCCAAATTGTCGAGTCATTAGACATTCCCAGATGTGTCAAACCCAAACAGTTTGTTGTCGAACATCAGTCGTTGCACATTTTATCTAACGCATCCTAGGTTGGTTATTGAGCCGTAGCTTACCTGGGATGTGAGCCGCTACGAAAAGCACATCGTAGCTTACTACCCCACGCCTTGAACTTCAGGCCGCTGTATTAGCGGTTAGACTAATGTGCCACCTGGTGAAGCAGCTCGAAGTCCGATTCGACGACATATA